>NW_009954224.1:992190-1003063 GCF_000747805.2 Chaetura pelagica | reverse complement strand
TTCCCTACAATCCTCTAAGCACCTCATCAAGCTGATCTTTTATATATGACAGAGCTGGTTTTCTCCAGGCATTCTGGCTAGTAAATCCTACATGGCTCCTTTGTAGTGATACTAATTTTCCCTTATTCAAGTTGCCTACTGATGATCTGATTTGAACTTACCTCTTGCTTGTAGGCTCAGCCTCTTGTTCAGTTCCTTCATACACTTTTATCTGATTGCTGAAGTGGAAACTGGGCTTTGCTCATAGGCAGAAGCAAAGCCACAACAGCAGCACCAAAACCTGGCACGAATGCCCAGGCTTTGAAAAATGTGTGTGTGTTGGGCTTTAATAGAAGGGAAAGCAGACCCTGTGCCTGCAGAGAGCTCAGCCAGATCCAGCATTTTTCATGGATGCCCCTTGTCTTCATCAGTATGCAGATCCATCTGCACTGCTGAGATATCTGCATGGTACAGACAGGGAGCGGGGAAATACATTTATAAATAGGATCTCTTCATCTTTCCCTTCCCTGTGGTCTCCACTCTCCTGTAATCCCCACGGATGGAGGTGCTTCACTGCCGAGAGCTGCCAGTTCCACCCTATCTTCATACCTGTTTTAATGTCACCAAACACTTTCTTCTTTGCATTGTAAATGAAATAAAGAAGCAGGAGGTGAGAGGTAGAGGTGGGGAAGAAGGGAAATATTCCAGTGGCTGTTAGGACTCTCAAAATACCTATTACCATTTGATTAACAATGACAGGTACTAGAAATTGTGAGAATCTGATATTACAGTGCCTGCCTGCTATTCCTAATGGGTGTCTTTTTACATCTAACAGGTAAATAATAGCAATCATCTTAGAAAGGGCTCAAACTATAAAACTACACTCTGTAGCACAGCAACCTGCACCAAAACATCTCAGATGAAGCTAGCTCTTCCTGCTCACTGTGCTATAAGGTTTTTAAATGTTGTATGGTCACACAGAAATTAAACATTGCTCCTACTCGTGCTTACTCACATGAGAAGCTGTGGAAGCTGTAGTCACATTGAATGCAGTAATCATGTTAGTACATCACAGTAACAGTTGCTGGGAAGAAAATCACAGCATAAAACTCTATGAGACACAGCTTTTTTGCAACTGGGTCAAAGTTTTTCTCCTGGCATCTCACTGTGATTTTCTGGTAAAGTCAGTAGCAGAGTTCCAGAATCCAAATTTTCTTTCTTTGTGCCCCAACATCAGAAAAATCTCTAGTAAAATTGTCCCGTGCACACAGTCCTGGCTTGATTGTGGTTTGTTCTATGGCCTTTGTTTCTGTTTTTTTTTTCTTTCCCAAGTTTACACTGCCTGTTGGTAAGCTGATTTATCCTTATTTGTCTGATTGCAGCTATAGAAACTGAGCTTTGACTTCCAGCAGCCAAGAAAACACATCAAATTCCCTGGGAGAGACCAATATCCTTCAAAAAGCTTAAAAAGACAGATTTTCTGTCTTTTCTTATTAAGGAAGTAATAGAGGACGTTCTAGAAATTCCATCATCTGGCACTGAGGGTTTAAATGTTCAGAAACAGACAATGCAGTAATGATAATGGCAAAAATGCAACACTGGAGATCTCAGAGGAGAATCTGAGAAGAGTGAACAGAGGCAACTCACTGGTTTGTTGTACTATAGCTCGTGAACTCTCCTGGAGCCTTCCTACCATCCCTCATCCCTGAACAACTTCTCACATGGCATCCTTGTTTAGTAGGCTTTCCTTCACCTTGGCTGAAATAATAGAAAAATCAAGGCTTCAAGCCTTCAGGTATTCAAGCTGGGAGCTCTCCAGTGCAGAACTAGGACAGTTTTCCCAGTTGGCTGTGAAATAGCAATTCATTCCACCAGGGCAATTGCTACACACAGTGATTCTTCTTATGTACCTTCTCAAGCATCAAACTTCAGTGCAAACAGACCCTGAGATACAGGCAGGCTCATGGACTCTGAGGTGTCTCACCACTATCCCCATGAACTAAAGCAGCAATGATGCAAAGGAACAGCTGGTAACAGGCCCCCAGGTCTATGCAGAACTTCAGGACTTGCTGAAACATTGTTTAAAGTCTACCCAGTACATTTTCTGGTTGGTAGCCAGATCTGACAACTTTGTGCTTTTCTCTGTAAGATAGACCCTACAGATCAATCACCTTGCTTGGCAATCTCATGTCAGATTGAGATGACAGTAGATTTCATCAGAATCTGGCGTGGGTGCTTTTATCACTTACTTCATATATGGAAAATCTCATCTATTTTTGCCAAAACTTCATGTGAAAAAACTGGGAAGGTATGAGAAGGAGTAGAACGGGAGAGGTGTAACAGCAGTGTCACTCTGTCCCATTTCTGACATTTGAAAGAAAAGGATTTTGATTTCTCATTCTGTGCTTAGCTCTGACCAAAAGGAAAAAAAAAAACCAACCCACAAAACTTTTAAAAAGCTTACAGTGTATTAAAAAAGCAAAGTCTGAACAAAGCTGTTCTGTTCTCAAAAAGCATTTAATTTCTCCCTGAACATTTCATTCATGGAGATTTTAAATATTTTGGGGGGTTTCACTCTGACTTGGAACAAAACTGGACTTCAAAAACATATTTCCTCCTCATGATCCCCTCCTGCAGTGTCAAGCCTGCATGGGTTCAGGAGGATGGCACTGCCAAGAGCACATTTGCTGACTCCACGTTTATGTCTTGGTTTCACCTTCTGAGTCGGAATGTTAATTTTAATACTTAGATGACCTCTAATTATCTCATGGTCATAACTAAGGACATGTACATACAAATGTGACATTTCTGCTATGCCAAAATCAGGTAAGACAGGAGGTGTCAGAAACATGGTAACTAGAAAGCGTCAGGCCTGATACCAACTGTCCCCGTTGCTGCCTCAGCAAGCCTGGGGCAAGAAAAGAAACCAGGGGCATGTTAAGCTACAGGAAAGTGAATAAGGCAGAGTTTAAGGCACAAGTAATGGGAGAAGCAAGCAGGCAGCCAAGAGGAATAACCTTGACTGATGAACAACAGGATGTGTGATGTCCTTTCATGTGGAACAAAAGGCAAACATGAGACCTTACTCGTGTTCTTTCTGCCTGAAAAACACTGCTGATTACACACAGCAGAGGTGAAGATAGAAGTCAAACACAAGCCCTCAGTCTTCTCTTTTACAACCACAATCAGACAACAGACAGAAGGGGATAAAAAATGCAAACTATCACAGTTGCAGTGTAAAGCCTTGCCAGAGGGATCCTAAATAAAAAGAAGGGACTGTAGGCACTTAGCAGTTTTCATATCCTTTTGGGTGTTTGAGAAGGAATCGCCAGAGGGAGAAACTACAAATCTGTGAATTACTGAGTCTGTGTGTTGACCTGGAGTACCCTCAGCCTCTCCTTTCCTTCCTTTCACTTTGTTGGGTTTGTGTGTGTGTGTGTGTTTTTGTGTTGTTTTTTGGGTTTTTTTCCAGAGGAGAACGTTGTTTGAAATCAAACCCTGAATGAAAACAAATACAAGCAAATTAAGAGATTCCAGCTGAGAACTGGCTAGGAGAGACTCTCCAGAAAAACAATGGGCTACAACACTGGGAGTCTTTCAGAGCCCTTCTAGACCCATAGGGACAGCCAGCTGCCCATGGTGACACTCTCACTCCACTAGCCAGAACAACCAATAGGCCAAACTGGGCGTAGGAGGGATCTTGGTTCAGTTTTTCACTTGCCTGCTCACAGCACTTGACTCTGAGGTACCTTCAAACTGAGTTTCCAGTTGGTGTCATTGCTGTCTTGGTTATTCGGGGGGGTTTTCTGTTTCTCTGGTTTTGCTCAGAAATGTTATCCAAGGATCTGCTACACTGAAGCATCAACGTTCTAGAGGGGGGAAGAAAAAAAAATAAATATATATTTCTGGTGAACTTTCATTCTGAATGGAAACCTAAAAATAATTCCCAACTAGCTGTATAATCAGAGCACAAGTATAAATCACACATGATTCTTGATACCAACATCCAGTGGGAGTTTTTTGGGAGGTATTGCTTCCCTAGGGCCATGGTTTCAATGTGACACTGATGTGTTTGGCTTCTCTCCCATCTCTGTAGAGCATGAGGAAGACTTCAGCCTCAAGACAAAAGATTCACCTGGGATGCTGACATCTGCAATCAAGTGGAATTGTTTAAAATGGATCCCTCTTTCCCCCAGGAGTTCATTTATTCTGCTCCATGGCAGGTTAAGATACCTTTCCCTGTTTTGGCTAATAAAGGAAAATAATAATAAAGCTTTCACTTTCATTGCTTTCTCCCCTTAAATCTGCTTTGTGCCTGGAGCTGATATGAACGTGAGAAATCTCTGTTCATGCAGGCCCAGGAACATCTTTGTGTCTGTACAGTTATCCAGAGATTTCTTTCCCTTTCCTTCCACATTTCACTATGTGTCTAGGGTATTGTTCTACTTTCTCAGTAACCAGTGACTAATTTAAATTGTCCCAATTTTCAACTCCCTTCTGGTAGCCTCCCCACTAATCCCAGAGGAATTGCCCAGAGGAAAAGACACTTCCCTTCTTTTTTTTTCCTTTTTTTTTTTCTCTCACTCTGGCTCCCCGCTCAATATCTAATAATTTATGTAAATGAATTCCTCAGTATCAAATAATGTTGGAGGGAGAAGGAAGGTCTGACTGATTATGAAAAACATGTGAACAGCTCTAGAAAAATGCTGTTTTCCTTTAAATCTCTATACCCTGCAATACACCTCCTTAAAACTGCCTTAATCAAGACTCTGTTCCCATTAGCCACTGATATAGTTAAGCAATCTGAAGATAATAATTTTCAGGTGAACTACAGTTTCCAGATAGCAGCCATAAGTCACTACTTGTAGTTGAAGTATAGCAGACCATTTTTAATCCTAAAAACAAAACTTATCTTCATTATAAGAGCTGCTCCTTTAAATGGACACATCCTTAAAACGACATCTTCCACAGGCATCTTACATGCTTGATGACAACAAAGATAATCTGCTGATGAATCTTTGGCATTTGCCAACTTTGAACACATAGAATTGCCAGAAAATGGTTTAGCTGAGGTACCTGGAAGGCCACAATCCCTTTTGCCCACTGGCATCACTGCTATGACTGAGAATTTGTTCATTCAATTACAGAAAGGTTGATCTATTTCACTGTCTACTATGGTAGTTCTGCGTTGCTCTCTATTCAATTTGTATGCTACAGACACATCGGACTTGATGAATGCAGGAAAGGGTTTTATTTCATTATCTTAAAACCTTCAAATTACACATGCACAATAAATATTGACAGGGAAGTGAAATAAAAATGTTGCTGCATCTCACAGCAGGAGTTACAAATGGCAGAAGGGAATGTGTAGAGGAGGTGTGACAAGCACAATAAAAAGCCTTGTGTCTTTTACCCCTTAATAACCAGGGCCCTGGTAGAAGACATGCTCTCCTTGGATCCATCTCCTAGATCCTCAAGGGGATAGGGGGACCTTTTATGTTTCTGCACTCGTTAGCAATACTAAGGGACAAGTAAGTAATTGAATGAATTCTCTTGCTCACAATTTGGTGTTGTTTTGCTTTAATTGGTACTGGAAAATAAAAATGGGATCATAAGGTAGTTCAGCCTAGAAAAGACCCCAGGAGCTCCATAACCCACCTTCCTACTCAGAGCAGGTTCAGTTATGGGATCAGAGGAGGTTGCCCATGGTTTTATTAAGACTTAAAAACTTCCAAGGATGGAGACTGCACAGCATTTCTGGACAATCTTTGCTTCCAAAAACTAACCTAGTTCTGCATCTGCTCTAGCTGAAGACATTCATTTTTTTGTTTCAGCACCTGTAAGCTACAAGACTACTATATATTTGTCAAATTGAGGACTTTAAGCAAGTTGCAATCTACAAACAGGCATCGTCTTTCAATGCTGGGCTTCCAAAAACTGTGCTATCATGAACCCTGAACAACACACAATCCCTGATGTGTTCAGGGTCCTGTCTCAGAGGTCCTGCCTTGAATCCGCAGCCACACTTGGCTCAGTTTTGCTGCATATTTCTCAGTCAGGAAAACCAATGTGTGGAGAAATTTGTGACTGGCACACAGGTAGTGTAAAGTCACTAAAAAAGATGGGAATTTCAATTCACTGCCTCAGTGTCATTCTCTACATTTTCTCTCTGGCTGTCTAAGCAGACCAGTCCTAGGCTCCTCCTAGCAGAGTGGACATATGCCATATGGGATCCACATTTGACTTCTTGGCTACCACTTGCTTTTATTGCCTCATCTTTTTTACTGCAGTTATTGAAGTTTAAAGTTAATGTCTAGATCTTGTGCTTAAATCCTACCTGTTTTGAACTCGTTCCCTACAAGACCATCATTCCCTGCTCTTCAAAGCTTTTCTTCAGTTGTTGCAGGCTGGTGTGAATCCAACCAACTTGAAGAAGTTGCCAGGGGCAGCATCAGGGTTTGCATTTTTATGTGTGGTTCTGAAATCTGGCAATTAAGATGCCAACAGACAAAGTCCTGCCTCTGGCAGCCCCCTCTGCCCTTCACAGCAAGACATCTGAGCTGCTCATCCATTAGGCATCCTCATCACTGCAGACATCAGCATTGCATTTTATGGAAATTCATCACCGACTTCACTTTCCTTAAAATTCTGCCCTGTAGTCCTGGGGCTGTTTGAAAAGTAGTTTAGGTACTGATGAGCAGGATGAGGCTAAAGTAGGACAGAGGAGGGGAGGGAGGCAGGGGGCAGTGAACTGGCAGTGATAACCTCATCAGCTTTTCAAGATAAGTCATCTCCACTCCTCACTAAGAGTCCCCTAAAAGCAGAGGAGCACCAAAGACACTGCAGAACTTATCCATCAGAAATAACCCTTCCTTTGCAGCTGGCACAGGACTGGTACACATGTCTAACACAGGTCTGTGTTAATAGAATCTTTCTGGTCTGTGAGGAATTTTGACAATAGCATTTATTTCAGATTGATGCAAAATAAAAAAGTAGATATTCTAATGAAAGCAAGTTTCCCTCTTCCCCACAAAACAGATTGATTTGGTGTGACCAAACCCTCCATTTTAGCTAGAACATCAATGTGTTGTGTTTGGGGTTTTTTTCAAACATCTTTATTATCTGTCATAAAATATTTTAATTCACTTTTTTCTTTCAAAAATATTTCCTTTTGGGAATTTTAGTTTCAAAAAAAAGAGAGGAAACTGTGTCCTGATATCACTGGCATGTTATGAGTTTCCTCCAAAACTAAATTCTCATTAATTAATCTAATTTCTATAAATATTTTATTTTCTCTTAATGCAATAATATATTTCAAAGGAACACGATTCTACCCCAGGTCTTCTGATTTTCACTATACTAGTTTTGAAGCTGTTTATTTTAGGCTACCATAAAATGAACTTTGAGGGTTTTTGCTGTAACATTGTCATCACTTAATGCCAGAAGCAGGTGACTATGATGTCTTGCTGACCATCTTTTCCACTCCAGTCGCCCGATTACATTATTAGCATGAGAGAGACACTGAGCTGCTTTGTTTTTCTAACAGGTATACAAACTTTGCCTGAAGTAGGAAGTCTTAATTTGTGTGAAGCCTTAAGAGCCTGGTTTCAAGTGCAGAGACATGCACAGCTCCGGCCACCGAGCAGTCTCCGGTGCCGGTGGGGGTTCTGTGAACCACATCGGCCCCCAGAATGAGCTGGGAACGAATTTCCCCCCAAGCTGCCTCTTTGAAGTGCTGCTCGAGTGCAGCCTTCATGGGCCACAAGTGAGCTGACATTTTGTGCAGCTCTTGTTTTGCAGGCAGGCTCAAAATAACAGCAAAGGAAGGTCTTTGACCCTGACTGTTATTGTATATAACCACATATAGTTCTAAAAATGCAGAGTTTCTACTAGCACGATTAGGGACAGCAAAGCCAGAAACTTTTAATTAAGAAAAGCATAAGTATTTGTTTAATACATGATTTGCCATGTGAAACTGCATGTGAAAGAACATTACTTGTTTGGCTGAGCTCTAGTCCTGAATCTCTCTGCTATGACATTTACTGTTAAATCACTACCGGATTATCTCCACTATTTAAAGAAAAGTTAAATTCCACTTGCTTTATCTCAGGGTAATTAGTTTGAGGGCTGTGAGGTTGAACTCAGTATGCTCATCTCATAAAATTAGTGTCCTCTTTCAAATTTTCCCTTCTGTATGTTGAAGATGTTACTGTTCCTAACCAAAAATTACTTGTTCTCCACCCCCATTTCAGCACTGTTACATCCTCATCAACCAAAATAAGCTAAAATAACTCTAATCACCTGTTTTTACTGTTTGAGTTAGGGAGTGTTCACGGGACTAATTTTGCTGGGACAGTTGAAGAGCTTGCAGGAAAGGAAAAGAGAATCACAGGTTCAAAGGGCAAAACAGCAGCTGAACATGATAATGCTGATAGAGGTGTTTGCAGACTGAGCATCTATGGCCTAAAACAACTTGTCTGGGGATTTGTTGTCATTGGGATTTTGTTTTTTACTGCATTATTACTCCTTAATTGTTAATAAAACTGAGGAAAAAACTTAAGAAAGAAAACTAAGTCCTATATTTTGTTTCATTCTGTATTGGGTTTCTGGAAAAAAGCTGTTAGTGGTAAACAAGGAAGACAAACCTGGAATCTCTGCTGCATCTTTCCTCCTACTTAAGATTTATGATTCTACATATAAAGGAAAATCCAGCAACTTACCATGTGACTCTGGTAAGTTACACAAGATAACTTTTCACAATTTAATGTCTAAAACTAATCCTTTAATCCATATTTAGGTTCCTGTAATGAACTCATCTTAAAAGTTATCTGCAGGTGCTCAGACATATAGAAAAATTGATGAAGTATATACTTATTCTACTTAAGGAACTTGAATCTGAATTTTTGGGCCATAATGACTTCTCTTTGGTGTTAATGAAGACCGTCATACATTGAAGGGCTCTTCTGATGTTTGTATAGAAATTTTAAATCATACTTTTCTGTGGCTGCTGAACATTATGCTTCAAGCATCAAAGGAAGTGCAAAGTAGCAGGAAGCAAATTCTATCAATCCATGATAGGTAATTTAAGTAATTTCTTTAATTTTTTTTATTTTATTTTTTAAGGTTTGAGGAGCCTTCCTCCCATTAACCCAATACGGGACTGGGTGATGCTTATGTTTCACACAGAGAGAGACTTTGCTCAAATGATGGAGGAGAACACAAGCCTTTTTTATACAGAGATTGTGGCTGAACAAAAAGGAAAATTACTTCATTCCAACTGTTAAGGCTAATGAATTTAAGTCTTTGTTCTCTGCCCCTGGAAAGGGGCACATGGAGGGAAAACTTTTCTTTAAACCAGCCTGGTTAGTTCATGAGGGATCTAGACTCAGTGGGGATGAAGGTGGCCGGGTTCAGGTGCCAGCAGGGAAACGGCAGTGACAAATCATCCCTGTCCCAGTTTGAGGCAACAAATTCCCACCTGTCTAAGCTACTAACGGTCCAAATGCACCAGTCTCCTTTCCCCGGGTGCCTCCATGTCTTGGTTTGGACCCAACATGACAACAAAGGAACAGCCCTGAGGCTGCTCACTCAGCTCCCCCCTCACACACACTCTGGGATGAGGAGGACAAAGCTCATGGGTTCAGACAAAGGACAAGGAGGGATCTTCACCCATTAAGGTCCCTGGCAAAACAGACTCAACTTGGGGAACAAATAATAATTTAATTTCACACTCATCACACACCCACAGGACACAGACACACAGAGCAGGGCTTGCATATGTTACCCCACCCCTCCCTTCTTCCCAGGCCCAAATCCCTTTGTTCCCGGTTTCTCTCCCTCCTTCCCCCCAGCGGCACAGGGAGATGGGGATGGGGTTGAGAGTCAGTTCACAGGCTGGTGGTTCCTGCTGCTCCTTCCTCCTCAGGAAGAAGGATTCCTTAGAATCTTTCCCTGCTTCCCCACGGGGTCCCTCCCATGGCAGAGAGTCCTCCATGAACCTCTCCTTCATGAGTCCTTCCCACCAGGTCCAGAGCTGCTCCAGCCTGGGCTTCCCACAGAGTCACAGGTGCTTCTGCCCCTGGCACAGGGTCTTCCAAAGCTGCATCATCAGAATCCACAGGCAGCAAATCCTCTGGCAACAAAATCCAAGTCCAGTGCTCAAGTTCACTCCTCCTGGCTCCTTCAGGGAATGTTCCCCCATGAGTGCAGGGGCACAGCTGCCATCTCGCCATGGGTTGCAGGGAAAGTTCTGCTTGGGCACCTTCTTCCCCTTCTCCCTCACCAACCACCAGGATATTCACCCCAGCACTTTCTTTCACCTTTCCAGATCAGCTGTTCTTTTTCAAGTGTTCCTCTGCTCAGGTGTTGTATCAGTTCTTCCGTATGTTAAAGGCAGAGGTTCATCCATTGTCCCTCCAATGGCTCCTTGGCTGGTTTTGGAGCAGGGGCAGCTTCTCAGCTTCTTACTGGATCCCCTCCTGGGGCCCTTCCCCTGCTACCAAAAAATCCACAAAACCAAACCAGCACACTCCATTTCCCTCTTCCTAAAACTACTGGATTGTCTTCCTTAAATGGAGGAGTAACTGCAGGCTTTCAACATTGCCTACTAAGTGAAAGACAAAAGGGAGAAAGGGTCTGTAAAGCAAGACACAAGGAGTAAAGGTGTTCTGATTTCTTCTGTCAGACCTTTGCTCAAGTTTTCTTCTATTTCTATTTTCTTCTTTCTATTTCTATTACACAGGCACCATCCTGACAGTACATCAGGTAAGATGAATAATAACGGATTTGGTACTAATTTTCTGTGGAATGTTGCACAGATTTTGTCAGGAGGGTAGATTTTGGGGTAGGATGGGGCAGGTAATATTTTGGAGGCCACACTCCCAAGTGCTCCCCA
>NW_009954224.1:985935-992062 GCF_000747805.2 Chaetura pelagica | reverse complement strand
TCCCTGGGGCCAAGTCACAGCACTAGCAGCTGAAGCACTGGCATGTCACAGGCTTTTGTCTCTGGAACAGAATTTCCCCAAGTGGCTGATAACAGGCTCTGTCTATTCCACTTAGGATCTATTCAGAGCCTGCCCTGATACATGTATTATAAACAAAGGCCAAAGAATGTTAAATTTTGTCTCTAACGGAATGCTATTCTGGCTATTCAGATAAAACAGGTTTAACTTGTGTTTTTTCAGCTGCAGAGTTGCCTTTGCTGTAGGAAATCTCACGTATTAAGGAAAGATCAATACCACAGCTAATGGCCTAAGGTATCAGAAAACCTCACTGGAGGAAATGAGAATGTTGTCTGGAAACCAGATGATGATAATCCTCAGGATAAATGGATTTAGAGATTTCCAAAGCCGTTTCAGTAAACAGAGGGCAGACTTAGGTAGCTATTTCAACAAGTTCCTTTACAAAAGAGAAGGAGATTGCCATGTTCCTGTTTAGTTTTAGTCTTGACATTGATGAGTCTCAGTGAATGTTTATTAACCTCTTAAATGCAGAACAGACCTTTTAATAAAGCAGCCTCTTCTTTCCAGAGAAGTCTTACCCTGGTTGTTTTGTCTTGCAAGTGTTGTCCTTGCACATGATGCTGACAGAGCTTGGCTGAGAGCCATCATTTTCCCTGGAGCTGAGCAAAGGCAGGTGGAAAACTTGTAAAGGACTCAAGCCAGAGCTCAGACAAATACAAGAAAACAGAGATCACTTGATTCTGCTCTCATTTTTGTGGCTATGAACCAGAAGGCATCCAGTGACTTTCTCCATGAGCTGCATTTCCTCATGTTGGGGCCTCTAGAACTGGACATAGTACTGCAGGTGGGGGTCTTACATGAGCTGAGTAACGGGGGCTGCTGGTCATGAAAAGCTATGGTCTTGCCTTCAGTGCCACTGGCTTTTGCTGCAAGGACATGTTGCAGTGTCACATTGAACTTAGCACCCAGCAGACCTGCAGTCATCTCCTGCATGTCCTGTTCTGTATGGATAGCTCTGGAGTGAGCAGCATCTTCCTTACAACCCCACTTCCAACATATAAACTCGGGCAGGGAGCATGCAAGGAGGTGCTGAACTTCTGTTGATCCACGTGTATCCAAAAAATGAAGCATCCCTCAGGGATGAAGCCCTGACCCAAGCACGTGCTTCAGAGAGACACCCTGCCTTGGGTCAGTGTCTACTGAAGACTGGAGGGAAGAATCCACCACTCAAAGGACAACATACACTTTGTTTGAGGTCTGATACGTAAAATTTTGGTGGGTTTGGTGTCATGTCATCTTAAAAACACTCTGCATTTGTTTCTGTGTTTGTTTGTTTTTAAAGCAATGACCAATTTTAAAGGAAAATGGGGCCAATTGGATGACAGCAGGTTTTTTTTTCTGATTATAGCTCCACAAAGGCATCCTAACATTGACAAACTCAGTTGTATGAAAAAAATAAATAAATTTTGAAAAAATCACTAAGAAGTTGGCTTCTCAGACCTTTCTATTTTATTAAATCTTTTCTGGCCTTTGTCACCACTTCCCAAAGAATTTTCAATTTTTAGCAAGACAGAATGCTAAGAAAAATTACCCTGAAGCTTTTTCTGTCCATTCTAGATATTTATCACTCAAAAACATGTGTCATTTTTAAAGAATGTTTGCCAGTCTTGATTAAGGGGAGAGGGCAAATAATCTTGGAATAGTCCTTCTAAGTTTATCCTTACAATCTTTCTTTCTTTATTCATTTTGTTTGAAGGAGTGTAGCCTCAGTACAATTGATTTCCCAGCTCCCTCGAGTAGGTTCCAATGTTGCTGACAACAGAAAAATTGAATGATTTGTTGACTGTATCCATAGATGCAGCAATCCTCACTCTGTGTTGAAGTTTCACAGTATCTTGCAACTTTAAGCTAGCATTTTCTTCTCTCTGCTTATGAACTGGAAGTCTGACAAGATTAGTATTAAAAAAAGGAAGGAGGTTAGGAAGGAGCAACTGGGGCAGTGACTTGCAGAAATCTCTTAGCTCGAGCTATATCCTTGTATTTATTGACTCTATATGGTTCAGCACTGCCATCTTCTATGTGTACCTCATCTTTTGCCCACACTGTTACCTAGGAATTAAGAAGCCATCTCTTTCTGTACCACAGGAGCTCACTTTCCTCAGCCACCTTTTCTCTCAAACAATTAATGTATCCATCTTAAACTCAGAGCAACTACACTTTGCCCTACTTACCTTCACATCTCTTTTCTTTGAGAGTTGCAGAAAGGCCTTTGCACATGAAAGCTTGTCTGCTTTTTCCCCCAAGTGTTTCTATCAGTCTAATAAATTATGTGACTTCTCTACAATATTTTTTTCTTTTGTATGTCCTTAAAACTTTGCAGTTGTAAGAATACAACCAACACAAGATGTTATTATGGCTACTGTATTTCTGATAGAGCTGTAAAGCCAAGGGTCTTAGAGCCATTAAAAATCCCCCAACACAAAAATAGGAATGTTAGTCCAGATTCCCTGGCCCAGTGAGCACAATCTTTACATGATGTTTTGGCTGAACTGTGTTTCCCTTTACATTCTGTTGTAACTGAGGGTTGTTAAACAGCTGCCATGCTTCCCCCACACCCCCAAGAGATGGAGCTGCAAATGAATTATAGATGTAACACAAGCATTCTTACACATGCTTTACACAAAGCCTCTTACATGGGTCAGAATCATACTGTTACTGTCCTGTCAGATCTTTGGAATAAAATCCATGGACTTTGTGAGACAACCCCAGTGTATTGATTGCTATAAAAGAGACAGGGAATCTTTGACTTGAGATGAAAAGATATCACACATCTGTGATTAACGATCAGCACAATGTGAGTGTTGCAGAGAGAGCTTTTAATTGACTCCATCAGTGTGCCTCTCTGTCTGTATAGTTATGCACCAGATGTGTACATGCAAAGTGCTGTGATGTATGGATTGTACACATGTGTATGTCCATAGAGAGTATGTGAAAGATTAATATGTGGCAGGACTGTAAGAGCCCCCCACACTGGGGGGTCTGGTTGTTTGGTCTGGGGGCCAGCTCAGCACCAGCCCATGGCCCTGCCCAGCCATCCAGGGATGTGTCTCATCCTGGATCACCTCACTGTGCCTGATCCTCACCTCGTATTTACAGGCTGACATCCCAGCCTGGACTTGGCCTGTTTTCTTTCCCAGGGAAGTACTTGATGCTTGGGTCTGGTGATTCCTTGGCTGTTCCTCAAGCCTACCCTGTTCCTGACTGGGGGGGTGAGGGTGGGATGGGACCCTGGACACTTTGGATCTTGACACTGGGCCTATTAGGAAAATAGTAGAAATTAAAAAATGGGTAGGGATAGAATAAGATAAGATAGGATAGAATAAGATGGATGGGATGGGATGGGATGGGATGGGTAGGATAGGATAGGATAGGATAGGATAGGATAGGAGAGAAAATGGTAAGTTCTCACATTAAATGAAAACAAATGACCTAGAGAGAGAAGGAGAGAGAAAGAGAAGAGGGAGAGGGGGGAAGAAAGGGGGAACAGAGAAGGAGCAAAAGGAGAGAAAAACTGAGAGAAGGAGAAAAAAAGAACTGATGAAATGGGCAGTGTGAGCATCTCTTCTTATAACTGCACTTAAGGGCAGACTCCTCCAAAAGAAGACAAAAGGGGATGACAGTTAGGAATGAAGCTTGAACTTCATCCAGAGGCTGAATTGACTTTGTCAGTCCTGTCCTATTTTGACCTTTCCATTTTTCAAGGGTGATTAAACACACCAGCTCCAGTTTGGATCTTGCTTCAACTAGTGATTCACCTCCACTGACAATGTGGAGAGGTCCAAAACTGCTGCCCAAAAAGCCATGTCCATATTGGTCTTTTTTAATGTGAATATAATGCCACCAAGTAATTAGCAATAAAAATACTGTGTATGCCATTGGGATTGAGTAATTTGGTCTTTAACCCATCTAGCAGCTACTGCATGATGCACTAAGTCACTGAAACCCATATATCTCATTATAATACATATTTTATAGACCACATCTCAGCCCATATCACCTTCTATGACATTGTTTTTAAAGCTGCTGACAGGTGACAGGGTGATTTCTGTGGCTGGTAATTGGAAAGCAGATCTTCCTTTGCCATGTTAAAATGAATCTATATTGATACCAACTACGTGTTTTCATTTGATCTGTGTCAAACATCAACAGGGCAATAAACTGGTGACCCTGCTCCTGTTTCTGTAGGTCAAAAGATGAAAGACCACTTCTTCCCCCCTTGGGGTGCCTGCTCCCCATTCTTCACCCTCAGGCTGATGCTGACTTGTGAGAAAACTCTCACAGTGGACGTCCTGCTATGTTTTGTGGAGAGGCAGAAGATTGCTATTTCAGGCTATAAATCTGGCATTTTCATAAGTGCTGAAATTCACACTTTCACATTTCTTGCCAGATCCCTGCTACATAAAGTGAGCAAAGGTAACCATGCTGCTGATACTTGCAGTAGCCCTTCATCTCGCTCCTTTCAGGACTGTTCCCATGTTCTTAAGTACCCTCCATCTCTGACATCTGAAGCCAGCTCCTTATCCATTATGTAGCTGAGTGACAAAGCATCAAAGAAAACTTCCTAACTGTGAGATTTATTAGATAGGAGAGCAGGGTCCTCTGGGGGAAGTGTTGGAACAAAAATCCATCAGAGGAGGTTTTAGAGCTAAAGGAGATTTAACATGGTGGGGGAGATACAGTGTTAAATTGCACTCCTGTAGTGACAGAAATTGAGTGGGTACTAAAACCTATATTTTCATCCCAAAATGGGATGGGTATGGGGTAGGGTATGGAAAGAGCCTTCCCAGCTCATCAAGTGGAGTCTCCAACCACCATGCTATATGACTTTTTTTGTTAATTGATTGCATCATCTACCTTTAAATCATTCAGGATTCTGTCTAGCCCCCTCACAGAGGGGTGGTGTCTGAGTGATGAAAGCCCCTGGGGTATTCATTCAAGTATCTCTGCAGACACCAGAAGGCCATGCTTGATCCTGTTATGAATGGGTCACAACTATTCAGACAAGAGACTCAAAGACAACCTGAAGTGATGCTAGCCAAGACATTTCCATTTGTGAAAATTTAAGATGCCAGATGCAAATGATCTCCTAGGCTCCCAGGAAAAAGTCAGGCTGTTTTCTTCAAAAGTAGCAGAAGTGTTTGTACAATTACAGCTCAGAAAAAAAACCAACAGCCTGGGATCAGAAGACTATTTCAGTCTCATTGTCCTCATGGCTAAAAACTTTCTTCAACTTTTCAACTTAAGTTCAATCATTCTCAATATTCTTTTGTTCTCTGGGCAATCATTTTCTTTAGCTGAAACCAGCTTGCTCTTCACTGGTGTGCAGCCCGGTGCCCATTTATAGATCACAGTCATGCTCTCTTCATCCTTAATTGTGTTAAAATTAACAAGCCCAACTGTCTTGATGTAAGACAGGCACTTCAATTTCCCAGACCACTGTTAGGGAGAAAGTAATGAACAGGGAATGATTGTTCATTGTCTTCTTAAAAACAAGAATTAGAGGAAATAACAAGGATCAATTTCTAAAGAAGCAAGAGCTGATGGTTTTCCCACATCTTGTAACTGCAGAAGTCCCTGCTGCCACAGAGATGCTGAAAGTTCACATTGGTTCAGAGAGCAACCTGCAAGCAAAGTGAGCAAAAGAAGGTTTGGGAGGAAATCCAGTAGAGGGGAAACAAACAAACAAAAAGGTCTGAAGATATTAAATGCAAAGATAAAGCCTCTTGCTCAGGCAGCCTTTAAATTCAAGTTTGCTGGAGACTGACAGTGTTTTGGGGAACTACTGTGCATGCTTACACTGTCTTACACTCTTTGTTAAACTTTCATTCTTGGTCACTATCAGACACAAGCTACTGAACTGCACATGCCTTTAGTCTGATTCCTTAGGGCTTTTCTTATCATAAGTAGTATTTTTTCACTGAATCACTGCATCCACAATCAAACCCAGTTTCAGTGGATGATTCTTGCAGAAGCATAACTAGAATGCCAGTCAGTATTCCAGATGAGCTTTCACAGAGTCCAGTACAGGGCTCTTAAATTCTTCACTCTT
>NW_009954224.1:977411-985703 GCF_000747805.2 Chaetura pelagica | reverse complement strand
CTCTTTCCCAGTGAAAATATCTTCCTGGATACAAGACAGGCTTATATTTTCACTCATAGTTTTTCTTCTGATCAGCCACTGTGTTTACCTCTTTCTGCTGCCAAGTCATGTCCCCAGCCATTGCAGAACTCCTTATCACCCCAAGGTGTGTGACTTTGCATTTTGAACTGCTTAATTTCATCCCACTGCTCCTTCTCCAGCACTTATCATCATTTCAGTTTCCCTGTATGATATTTCAGTTCTTCTTTGAACTGATCATACCTGCCACTTCTGCCTGATCAGTGGGCATTAGTTAATTTGTATGACACTCTGGCAGTATCCTCAGGAGGGCTATTGTGGTGATGACATGTCATAATTACTCACCCCTGCCACCCTGCTCAGACTTAACAGACACAATAAGCAAAACTTTATTTCATTGGAAAAGTATAATTAGTCAGAAGCAAAAGCCTGTAATGGCAACTATCAGGTTTCCCTGAAGAATATAGTAAGAGCAGGTCATCAGCACTTGGGAGAGCCAGCCCTTCTGAAGATAAAGAAGGTATTTGTAACCTAGGCTTCCTATTTCAGAGGGAAATCCTATTTTTTGTCCAGGTTTTCTTCCGTATTTATAGTGTGAAATTTTGCACATTGTTAGTTTTGTCTTAGTGAAGGTCAGTTACTGGAACCTCAGATTTTCACAGAACACAAAACCCATTTCACACCTGATTTTACTACTTCCTAAACAAGTTGAAGCAGGCTTCTCCCTTACTGTACATATAAAAATGTCCTATAAAAAACAAAGCAACTGTGGTTTATTTTATAGCATTTGTATTATTTTTAGAGTACCTTCTACCCACCCTTCCAGCTGATTTCCAATCTCCTATTTTTCAATCTACAACCCTAATAAAATTCTAACTTACCTCATACTTTCCCATTGTGTTTTTTAAAACTACCATTAACCACATGCCTGAATTACATTTTGTTCAGAAGAATTCATCAGAAAATGACAAGTTAAGCCTATTCAGTCAGCCTTTGTTCCCTCAAAGGCCTCTGGCTGTTAAGTAACATCCCTTGTCACACTTTAGATAGCCCAACAGGCTGGAAAAAAATCCTTTTTATAAATACAAAGATAAACAAAATCTGGTCTAATGCTGTTCTAATTGACTTGGGAGTCTAACAAAAACCTTGGATTGACCTCTTTCTGGGCAAATATTACAACCAGAGCAACTATTAGAGTGTCAACCTGGGCTTAAATTCACACACAGTTTTCCAGCTGAACACTAAATAACACTTGGTCTTTGAAAATCTGGGCTCTAAAGTCTTCAGCCAGCTTCTGTCCCTCATCAACTTTACAACACCAGGGAAATAAAGGACAAGAACTGGCTGGACACACGATGTTACACAGGTGGCAAGTTGACCTGTGCTTTCAAGGGCTGTTACCCTTTTAGCCAGGATATCAGCATTAAGACTTTAAAACTTGTTATCACTCACAGGAGTTCAAAGACTTCCCTTTTATTCCCACAAGGGGTTTTTTTACAGTGTGTTTTGCTTGCCATTTAAATGTTTTCACTCTGGATTTATTGGTTATTTTATCTGGTGGGCAGCCTTAGTTGCTGATTTTTGCAATTTGAGTTTCTAAGATTGTTAAAGCAGCCACAAATTGTTGCTTTGTACGTTATCCCAGTGAATGTAAAATTTGTGATATTTCAGTTACAGTAGGATAGGTAGTAATGAGACCATACATTAAAAAAGAGCAGTATTAACTTTTAATCCTCATACAACCCTTTGAAGAAAACTCGCTAAACTGAAACACATCATCTCCACTTTCAATGAGACTTCTTAAACATTTATTCTCTTCTGCAAACAATCTAAGAATATGTGAAAGAACCAAGCTGCAAGTTCCAGTTTCTCGTAACCATTTGCTGTTATTAGCTGCTCCTTACAGATATTGGCCCTTAGATGGAAAGTCCAGGAGGGATTTGAGATTAGGGGAACATGCAAGACAGTTTCTTCTTTGCTTGCTACCACAGTTTCTTCATCCTGTAGCCTTGAAAGAGGCTCCTGAGATATAATCACTGTTTGCTTCCTGTATCATCTCAGACAGGCTCAGTCAGCTCACTTGAATATGAAAAGTTCTCACAACAAGAGGCTCATTAAGGGCAAAGGTAGAAGACAGAGGATATGCCAGGGTGGGGACAAAGTGGAATCCTCCCTGCAGTGGCTGGGAGGTCCTTCAGTAGGGAAGGCTACCAGCCATCTTTGCAATGCTGTTTTCCCATGATGCATGAGCCCTTCACCCCTGACTGTCTGGGAGTCAAGTGATCATGCAGGCTGGTGCTAGTGCTCAAGCTCTCTCCACCCACAGTGTGGTAGGCACTGCTGTCCATACAGTGCCCCAAGATTTTGACTGACATCTCTATTCTCAAGAGACCCCACCCGCAGTACTGTATCCAGTTCTGGAGCCCCCAGCACAAGAAAGGCATGGAGCTGCTAGAATGAGTCAAGAGAAGGGCCACAAAGAGGGCTGGAGCACCTCTCCTGTGAAGACAGACTGAGAGAGTTGGGGTAGTTCAGCCTGGAGAAAGGATGCTCTGGGGAGACCTTATAGTGGCCTTCCCATACCTGAAGGGGCTACAGGAAAGCTGGGGAGGGACTGTTTACAAGAGAATGGATTAAAACTGGAAGAGGGGAGACTTAGGTTAGATATCAGGAAGACATTCATCACTGTGAGGGTGGTGAGAAACTGGCCCAGGTTGCCCAGGGAAGTTGTGAATGCCCCAGCCCTGAAAGTGTTTGAGGAGTTGAAGGCCAGGTTGGATAGGGCAACCGATCTAGTGGGAGGTGTCCCTGTCCATGCAGAGTGGTTGGAACTAAAAGATCTTTAAGGTCCCTTCCAACCCAAACCATTCTATGATTCTATGATTTTCACCACTGCAGTATCTCTTAAATGGGTATCTCCTTTATTACCTCACAAAGGAAACTAATGAATCAAAGTCGGAATGTTCTTGAAACAGGTCTTTGAAATGAAATATTATCTTAGAGCTAGCTCAAGGGGTACTGTTGGACTGCTTTGGGTTAGAAGCTAACATGTTTGGAAAAATATAAGAACTGAGTATCATAAATAAGCCTTTAATCTGGGTTTAATAGGGGCTGTTGTTGTGGGCGGCTGAATTCATCTATTAAAGAGAAACTTAAGGCGATATGAAGAAGGATCAATTCTGTTGTCATATGGTTAATAAAAGTGAATAATTGTTTACTTACAAATTAAATTCTATGTGGAATTTGCATCTAACAAGGAAAGCTCAGCTAGGTAATTAGATATTGGCTTCAAAGATTAAGTGGCATTTTAATACATATTTTCATGGATGCATCTCCAGTGGTGGATGGCTACCCAAAAATGCAAAGTCTTGCTCACCTTACATGAAGACAGAAAATGCACATCTGAGAGTAAACTCTGAAATCTATGTCCTGGCTAGTTTCTTTGCAACTTCCATTGTCTAACTCACAAAATCAAAACAAGCAACTTGAAATCCATCTCTTTGAAGGACTAAGCACTGTCAGTGCTAACTTAAGCAACCTTGAAGGCTTCTTCTGGTCCAAGGGAAATTACATAGATTTCACTAGTAATGCCGGTAGAGCTGCTTTTATCACTCTGAGCAGCAATAGGCAAATACAGCCACTGCAAAAATAGAAAAGTAATTCCAACATGCACCTTGTGCCTATGGAATCTCATCATGACATACTGTGATTCGTCTCTTGCAGACCGGTTCTTTCATTCTCATTTATGGATAAATATCTGTATTTCTTCACAGTAAATAAATAAGCCCTTGCACAACCTCACTTGTGACACAAATGAAAAATGATAAGCCATGAATTGATAACATTCAGTTTTGTTTCTTTCCAGATCAGATATTTCAGAAATCCTGTGCCAGATGAGCTGACCAGTCTAACTCTGTATTTCATCCAGAGGTTAGACCTTATGCACAAGTTAGTTTTCAATGTCTTTTGATCACATTTCAATGTCTTTTGATCACATTTTAAGGACTATGTTTCTGGACATACAGGTCTTGATAACCAGGGTGCTGTTTTAATAAACATCTTCCTGCAACAAGCCTGTCATCTTCAACTATTACTGCCCTTCAGTAGAAAACATAAAACTTGCTAGAGTTCCTACACATTTGCATATTTGCAATCCCCTCACATTAATATTTCAAGCAAACTTGGGGAAGAAGGGGATGCAGCTAGAGAGAGAAACTTATTCCTGTAGTTGCTTTTGCTGATCAGCAAAGTGCACTGGGCTGATCTTCTAGGGACCAAGGTTAATGCTGTTGTTTATCTCTTTTTCTTTCTTCAGGAAGACAAAATTAAAAATTTCTTTAGTCTTCTGCTCCTCTCTACTTACTTAACATTTCATTCATAAAACATAACATTGCATAGTCTTAATCCAGGAGTAAAACTCACTTCTCTCTTCTCCTACCCCACAGTTTGTCACATCACTTACAGAACTCAAGACACCAGCAGATGAATGGGATTCTCTCTGCTCTCTCTAACTCCTGTTCTGATTGCTCCACCCTCAGAGCCAAACGATGAATGCAAGTATCCTGCCACTCACAACAAGTTCATCCAAGAAGCTCTGGAAGCCACTGACACAAATGAGTCATTAGACCACCATCACTGCACCAGCTGCAGGGAATGAATGCAACAAACTGCTTCTACTAGTCACCACTTCAGTTCAAGTCAGGACCACGGGGGAAGCTTGAGATGAAGCAGTGGAGTGACTGTGATGATGTACAGGTACAATAGGGACAGGGAGGAGGAGCCTATGTACAGTCCCTCTGAGAAGTGCAGCTCAGCCTTACTCTGGAGTGGTCTGGAGGAAGGAGATCTAAGAGGCTCTGCTGCATCTCCTAGAATGCTTCAACAGCCCTATACAAGAACAAAGTAACTGGCCCAGTCCCAGCCCTACTTGGGATAAATTAGGAGCTCTTCTGAAGACTGCAGAGTGGCTCAACACAGGAGGTCACAGGAGAGATGGTTTCTTTGCCATCTTCAGATTTGTAATGTGATATATTGCACTGAGTCTTCTCGGAAAACTGAGAGGAACAAAAATTAAGTAGGGAGCTTCTACCCTCTCTGTCCTTTTCTCTAGCTCCCCTTCCTCTGAGAAAGCCTTTTATTTGCTGAGAATGAGGCATCCTTGGAACTATTAAGTTTGCTTAATGACATACCTTAATGAAGGACTTTGTCAGGTGACCAGGCGTAATATTTTTTTCAATCATTATACAGACATGCCAGTTAGGAATGTCACAAAACCTGCAGAACAGTGGAACAATTTGCCCAAACAGAGAGGCAGCCTGGGGCCCTGCTCTGAGCCTTTGCTCTGGTGGCCAGCCCAGGTGAAGCTTTGGTCCTGCTTGTGGAACAACTGCTAATACCATCCATAAAACCAGGAAACAATTGCTGCTCTAGCAGCTTTTCTGCCTGATGTTAGGTAAAGCATTGCCCAGCCTACAGAAGTATTTTCTCTGCATAATAGTTTAATTTAACTTTTTATTGATTTTTTTTCCAGGAGATAAAATAAAGGTATTGTCACTTGCTGTGAAAAAAATACAGATGAGAAATACATCTTGGGCCTTGTTCTTTTATTTCAAATTATTCTTCTCTTTTTAGCAACCAGGAGCCAACAGTAGCCACTCACAGTAGCTGTGAGTTCAGGTCCTCTGCTCTCCTGTAATCTACCCTTTGATGTAACTAACCAGCAAAAACATATTTCTAATCAAATATAGTCTCCCATCCTTAATCAGCTCAGCTTTAAAATGCAGATCAATGAGATAAGAAAGAGCTGATTTAATTAGCTCAACCTCAGCAATGTTACAGCATATTCTCATTTACAGAAATAATGGGGAGGAAGGGGAAAGAGATTCATCATCATGAAAAGACCGGGGAAGGCAGAGGAAAGCAGGATATTTCCTATGTTAGCAAAGGGTGATTTTCACTCTGGCTAAAGAGCCTGCAGATGCTTTATGAGCTATTTAAATAACACTTAGGCCTTGTGCTTTGTCCTTTAGCCTCAGGATGAATTTCTTTCACTAAGTAGCAATACCTCCGGAAATCATCACTCTTGGGCTTAATTGATGAGCCAGAGACAGCTCCCACTGCTTGGTGAATAAAGAAGAGGAAATATGGCAGGCAGGAGTGCACGTTTTTATAGCTGCATGGAAAAGCTCATCCACATCCATTTTACACTCCACATGCCTGGTCAGGCACTTTAATGGAGAGGCATTGTGCTTAAATGGGAGCAGCATAGGGTGTATTTCCTCACCCTGCCACTGCTTACCATGTGTTTGCAGGCAACTCACTGCACCCCTTGAATTTTTTTAGAGGGGCAGGGACAGTGTTTAGTTTTGCTTTGTTTTCTTCCTCTGTCTCATTAGGATTTGGAATGAAAGCTTTGGGAAGACCTCATAGCAGCCTTCCAGTACCCAAAGAGCCTACAGGAAAGCTGGGGAGGGGCTGTTTACAGGGGACTGTAGTGAGAGGACATGGGGTAATGGATTAAAACTGGAAGAGGGGAGATTTAGGTTAGACATTAGGAAGAAATGGTTTAGTGTGTGGGTGTTGAGGCACTGGAACAGGTTGCCCAGGGAAGTTGTGGCTGCCCCATCTCTGGAAGTGTTCAAGGGCAGGTTGGATGGGGCTCTGAGCAACCTAATCTAGTGGGAGGTGTCCCTGCCCATGCAAGGGGGTTTGGACTAGATGATCTTTAAGGTCCCTTCCAACTCAAACCATTCCATGATTCTATGATTTTCTGCAGGTTAAACCTCTTCCTTCCCCCACAGGGAGGGTCCACCCCAGAATGGGGACACTTGCAAAACTGAAGCTCCAAAGTATTTCTGTACGGCTACTTAAAGTGAAAAACCAGTGCAAATTCTCAGCTTGTTCTTCCTCCTTTGTGGCTTCAAAACAGCAGACCACTACCTTACCTCCACCACCCACATGTAACCCTGAAGCATGGGACCCCTTGGATAAGAACAGCTCATGTTTGCTTGATGAGAGATGCTGCTACTTCCATGTAGAGCACTCGTACATCCGTGGCCACAGCAGTCTTGTGGTAGCCTCAACAAGAAGAAAATTGTACCTGCAAAAGTCCAACAATGGTTTTCAGACAAGCTTCAGCAGTGGACTTGGTCTCAGCACCTGAACCTTTGATGTACTAGATCTCGACATCTACACCGTTACAAAGTCAGGCCCAACCCCCACAGGTCAGGGTATATCAGCTCCTAATTTGAGTGCTATTTCCAAGGATAAAGTTAAACTTCTTTGCCCATCATTTTGCATGGAGCTAACTTGTGACATCCACATGTGGCAGACACTACCTGGGAGATAATTGCTCATCACTGAGAGGAGCTAGTACAGCTAGTATAACTCCTTCTCCTCAGGGATGGAAGCATCAGAAGCAAAGCAATTAACAGAGTAATTAAGCTACTAGCCAAACATCTATCTCTGTTTTTTGGGGGATTATTTCTTTTTATTATTTTTTTTTTAATCTTCTTAGACTTGTGTCACTCTCCAGTGCCTCTAAAAGCAGCAAGGAAAGGTCCTGCTCTCTGAAGTGCAAGTCACCTCAGGTGAGCTGAATGCACAGCATTATATGACAGCTCTCCCCAAGGTAATGTGCACCCATAGGCTCTTGTAAGGGACAGGAATGGGGGTTAGAGCCTAATCTCAGCCCATGCTTTGTGCTGCTTCTCTTGCTGGGCATCACGATCTTTGGTGCTCAGGAGTAACCTTCAGGGTTGTAGGCACACATCTTCTTGGGCTTGGCAGGTGGAAGAGATGACTGCCTGCAATTCAGCCCCAAGTGGAGAGATACCAACCTCCATGCAGCTCATCTGCCTGGTAAAACTGCTAAAGTGATCATTCCCTGGCAAGCCTCACCAGCAATGAAATTGGTTAGAAAAAGGCCTGCTGTTCAGACGGATGCAGTTGGGTCCAGAGACCAAAACTCACCCTCAGCCTGGGCTTGATGGACATGGCTTGGCTACTTGAAACAGAACCAGTGCTGTTTCAATCCCTGCAACCCAAGAGACAACAGTGGCAGTTAGAGCTCCTCTCTTCCCTGAATTCTTTTCCTCCCGTCCACCAGGTTTGTCTCCCAAGTAATAAATCAGTCTTTCCATTACGATGAGACTGGCTATCCCAGATCTGTGATTTCATAATAAAGGTTTCCACAAAAAGATACTGAGGCAAATTCACATGTGCAAAAGCTGGGTCCATAGCTGATGGTGTTCAGCAACACTAAAAGAAAAAGTT
>NW_009954224.1:968583-976705 GCF_000747805.2 Chaetura pelagica | reverse complement strand
TGGCTGCCCCATCTCTGGAAGTGTTCAAGGGCAGGTTGGATGGGGCTCTGAGCAACCTAATCTAGTGGGAGGTGTCCCTGCCCATGCAAGGGGGTTTGGACTAGATGATCTTTAAGGTCCCTTCCAACTCAAACCATTCCATGATTCTATGATTTTCTGCAGGTTAAACCTCTTCCTTCCCCCACAGGGAGGGTCCACCCCAGAATGGGGACACTTGCAAAACTGAAGCTCCAAAGTATTTCTGTACGGCTACTTAAAGTGAAAAACCAGTGCAAATTCTCAGCTTGTTCTTCCTCCTTTGTGGCTTCAAAACAGCAGACCACTACCTTACCTCCACCACCCACATGTAACCCTGAAGCATGGGACCCCTTGGATAAGAACAGCTCATGTTTGCTTGATGAGAGATGCTGCTACTTCCATGTAGAGCACTCGTACATCGTGGCCACAGCAGTCTTGTGGTAGCCTCAACAAGAAGAAAATTGTACCTGCAAAAGTCCAACAATGGTTTTCAGACAAGCTTCAGCAGTGGACTTGGTCTCAGCACCTGAACCTTTGATGTACTAGATCTCGACATCTACACCGTTACAAAGTCAGGCCCAACCCCCACAGGTCAGGGTATATCAGCTCCTAATTTGAGTGTTATTTCCAAGGATAAAGTTAAACTTCTTTGCCCATCATTTTGCATGGAGCTAACTTGTGACATCCACATGTGGCAGACACTACCTGGGAGATAATTGCTCATCACTGAGAGGAGCTAGTACAGCTAGTATAACTCCTTCTCCTCAGGGATGGAAGCATCAGAAGCAAAGCAATTAACAGAGTAATTAAGCTACTAGCCAAACATCTATCTCTGTTTTTTGGGGGATTATTTCTTTTTATTATTTTTTTTTTAATCTTCTTAGACTTGTGTCACTCTCCAGTGCCTCTAAAAGCAGCAAGGAAAGGTCCTGCTCTCTGAAGTGCAAGTCACCTCAGGTGAGCTGAATGCACAGCATTATATGACAGCTCTCCCCAAGGTAATGTGCACCCATAGGCTCTTGTAAGGGACAGGAATGGGGGTTAGAGCCTAATCTCAGCCCATGCTTTGTGCTGCTTCTCTTGCTGGGCATCACGATCTTTGGTGCTCAGGAGTAACCTTCAGGGTTGTAGGCACACATCTTCTTGGGCTTGGCAGGTGGAAGAGATGACTGCCTGCAATTCAGCCCCAAGTGGAGAGATACCAACCTCCATGCAGCTCATCTGCCTGGTAAAACTGCTAAAGTGATCATTCCCTGGCAAGCCTCACCAGCAATGAAATTGGTTAGAAAAAGGCCTGCTGTTCAGACGGATGCAGTTGGGTCCAGAGACCAAAACTCACCCTCAGCCTGGGCTTGATGGACATGGCTTGGCTACTTGAAACAGAACCAGTGCTGTTTCAATCCCTGCAACCCAAGAGACAACAGTGGCAGTTAGAGCTCCTCTCTTCCCTGAATTCTTTTCCTCCCGTCCACCAGGTTTGTCTCCCAAGTAATAAATCAGTCTTTCCATTACGATGAGACTGGCTATCCCAGATCTGTGATTTCATAATAAAGGTTTCCACAAAAAGATACTGAGGCAAATTCACATGTGCAAAAGCTGGGTCCATAGCTGATGGTGTTCAGCAACACTAAAAGAAAAAGTTTGCTTAGGACAATATTAAAAGAGAAGAGAGAATGAAGAAAGAGAAGACTCTGTTACAGTCAGTCCCTGCCAGCCCCTCTCTCATCCCTCCTCACCCCCCTCCCTGCTCCTGCCTCCTCCTCCTGTGCCCTCCCTGGGGCTCCCTCTGGTGCTGCTCCCTCCTTGGCTTCCTCCTCCTCTGCCTCTGCCACCTTGGGCCCTTGGGGAAACCTGTTTTGCCCCTCTCCCCAGTGCCCCCAGCTTTGCTGAGAACAACAAGGGAGTGAAATGTATCCCCAAGGCTCTGAGAAACACTGCTGCAGTAGCCAGGGGAAGGGTGCAGAGCTCTGAGGGGAAATCAGGCTGCAGAGGTTGCAGACTTTGAGTGATGCAAAAGCACCTCAGGACTGTGGGGTTTGGCACAGGTTTCAGGTGGTTCCCTCCCACCAGTGCAGCAACTTGGTCCTACATGGTACAAACCTGAGGTAGATGGGGCCAGGCTGTGAATCCCACCAGGAGGCACTGCAGTTGTTCCTCCAGTTACCCACCTTTGTTGCCAGATCTTAGAGCCAGATCAAGTCACCAAATAGCATCTTGATCTTTGGAAGAAAAATCAGCTTCTCCTGTCAAAGCCTGGAAATTAAGCTCTCCATCAGTGACTCCTCGTCGTTAAGAAATCTGCAGAGAAACACTCACCTCATCTTTAGCACCTGTAGCCTGCACGTCCCTCTATTTAGAGGATGCAAAACGCTTTTGTTAATTAGAGCCTTAGTTTAATATGAGCTGTCAAAGTTCACTTAAATTCAATTAATTGTTTCTCCTGAGCTTAATTTCTTTAGTTAAGTATTGATTAATCATTGCTTAATTATGCTGGAGTCTCACTGGGTGATATTTCAGTCGCGCACTGCAGCAATGCATTCCTTTCTAAAAATACTCTGGGAATCATCAGATATCTTATGCATTGCTATTATTTAGATGACTTTTAATATTTATCTCTTCATCCCTTATGTTTCAAAATGTATATTTACCATGTTGTGTTTAATTCCACTGGTTTACATCTCATTTTTCTTTGGGAGGGTAGTTTTCAGACCAGAGTTTTGCATTGCACAGTGTGGGGAGAAAGGACTTGGCATCTGGCATTCAGCATCCTGTACTAGGAGCAGGGGTTAGGGAACACAAATGAATTACATTTATTGTGGCAGAACACTAACACATTTCAACAACCAAAAAACTGCTGGTATGGTTTTTTTCTTTACACCTTTTAGTTTGCATGCAACAACATTGACTCAAATGCTATCTGTAATCCTCAGAACTGCAATTGTGGACTTCATCTTATGAATATGATCATCAGACCAAGACAGCTCCAGTCTGAAATCTCAGTCTGTTCTGAACTATCAGGGAGAGAAAACTACAAAGTCCTCCACCTCCCTGTAGTATCTCGACAGAGATGTGACGTCAGGTTGGATTCCAAGGATCTTTATTCTCACAGATAAGTAAAATAACTTTATTTTTACCAAGGTCTCTCTTGAATTTAGATATTTACCCAAATCAGATTATAAATTTGATCTGTAGTGAGAAATTAAGCAGTTACTTTTTCCCCAGCAATAATTTCCCTGGAGTCCATGCAGACATCTAATTTTACCTACTCATGGAAGCCTTTTTTATTATTTTTCTAAGTGAGAAAGAGTCACTCCCCAAGAGAATACTTGGCTTGTCATGATTTTATCACAGCCAAGGGTTAACTTTCTCCCTTTGGTACATACACAATTTTTCAGAGATCTTTAAAGCTACTACAATTAAAATTTCATTTTGAACATGTACTATGCTGTAGGAGTACGAAGCATTATTTACTACTGTCATTCCAGATGCTCGAATGAGCACTGGTAGGAATATGCTATAAAGAGAGTCATCAAAATGAAATCTTTTCTACTACATTTCACCTACTTGGGGGTGCAAACATCTGGCACCTTGGGAATGCACAACTTTGCTGTGTGAAAGACAAAATAACCTGGTAAAACCACTGCTTATTATCTAGATAGTGAAAATACCTGCTGTTCTCTGGTGCTGAATGACACGATATAATACGTTTTCTGAAAAGGGAAGGATGAATTACTCCAGGTAAAAAGTGAAGTGACAAAACCATTGCTCAGAACTTGAACAAGGGCTAGTCAAAGCATTTCCAGAGTTCAATTAACCTGTTCTTTGTTATTCACTTCTTATGACAACTTTGCATTTCTGGATTCTGATCAAAAAGAAAACCCAGAATCCTCCCTTCCATAACACAAGATGCTTGGATTGAATTTATAGCAATACATAACCAAGAAGCTGAAGAGCAAATCTGTTGTAATGATTCAGCTTCATCTAAACTCTGTATGTGAGCCCAGGTCCCTACTGTTGTAGGTGCTGAACAAACATGGTCCTGCCCTAACATGCTTCCTGGAGAAGAAAAAACAAATAGGAAAAGGAGATTTAAGGGAGTGGAACATCTCCCTTATGAGGAAAGGCTGAGGGAGCTGGGTCTCTTTAGCTTGAAGAAAAGGAGACTGAGGGGTGACCTCATCAATGTTTACAAAAATGTAAGGGGTGAGTGTCAGGGAGATGGAGTTAGGCTTTTCTCAGTGATGACCAGTGATAGGAAAAGGGCTAATGGGTGCAAATTGGAGCATAGGAGGTTCAAGGTGAATATCCGAAAAAAATTTTTACTGTAAGAGTGACAGAGCACTGGAACAGGCTGCCCAGGGAGGTTGTGGAGTCTCCTTCACTGGAGACATTCAAAACCCACCTGGATGCGTTCCTGTGTGATGTACTCTAGGTGACCCTGCTCTGGCAGGGGGGTTGGACTGCATGATCTTTTGAGGTCCCTTCCAACCCCTAGGATTCTATGATTCTATGATTTTACCCTTCCTGCTTTCTGTAAAGAAAACTGAAGCACTGAGGTAATGATATGCAAAATTTCCCAGTGTGATTTGGGGCCATATTAATCAAAATTATTCTTCATTGATTTTAATAATAATCCCTAGGATTCTGCCACATGGAAGCCAGGGTCTGTTTCTGGAAGTCTGTGACGGCAAATGAAGGCACATCCAGAACTTGGTCCTGCTAATGCCTAAACACAAAAAACTTCCAATTTCATGAGCTTTCTTGGCCTCAGCCACATCCTCATTGCTCACTGTTATTTATTTATATTGTAACAAGGCTTAGCAGACAGAGTCATCAACCACAGCTGAATCAGAGGCTTTGCTACCACAAAACAAACTTGTAAATGCAAATGTTAAGATGACACCACTGAGGAGAACAGGCAGTTAGGTGGGAAGTATGAGTTTATCATGGCAATCAGCCTGGTCAGAAGGGACCAGGCCTTCTCCAGACCCCTCCTAAACTAAACCTTGCCTGATTAAGGTTATGTGAGATGGCTACATGTGACATGGCTCTGAATATTTAAAACGTTCTTGTTCAAAGGAGTACACAAAGTCCACAGTAGCTCTTCCATCTGTTACATCCATATTGCAAAAGAGAGCAGAGTACCATGCAACCCTCTACCCAATTATCTGCTAGTGTTTGAAAGTTTTCTCTCCTGCTGCCTTAATAATGTGACATGTCCCCATTGAAATAATAATAATAACAATAACAACAACAATAAATATATATATATATATATATAAAAAAAATAAGAGAACCATGACTTCCTTCTTTTGACTTGTCTTCAAGTGAAGAGAACCGCATTGTTCCCCAGACTGGGATGCTTTATCTCCTCTCTGCTCAGGTCTCTGAACCACTTTCTTCACCCTTCTAGCTCACCTGAGAAAAGGGCAGAAGACTAAAAAATCCTTACAATTGCCTATGAACACATACATAAAGAGTAACACATGGAAAATCTGCTGTGGATTTCTGGTCTCTCTGGACCTGGGGTCTGCAAAGTTGGCTGGGTTCCAGGATTTCCTGGCAGAGGAAATACTGTGATTTGTTGGAGAAAATCTTTCAAGTATGAGAGCAGAGAAAGAAGTTGTCAAAGTCAAAGAAGGGTCCTTGAGGGACATCAGCAGTGTCAGTACACATGGTTTTAGTGTGTAGTCTTTTCTTGGCACACTTGTTTTGAGCAAAACCGTAATAGCAGCTTCTAAGCTTAGACAGGTAAATGTGCCTATTAGAATATTTATCCTAAGAGTCTTTTGTTATTAATAAAGAATCAAATAAAAGCTGCAGGTCACTGTAACTTTGTTAGACTTCCTACCCTAACAATTTTTTCCATTTTGAATGATACTGTGAATGACACTGTCACGCAATTTCCTTCCTTGCTTTTCAATAAAATAATTGCTTCAGAGGGGCTACAGTTTTGGTTTGAATCCTGGTCTCCTGGTAACAGCAGCATTTTCATGTGGGCTGGAGCAGAACGCTGGTTTCTGGGAGTCCTAATAAAGATCTGTTGAGCAGACTAAAAGGAGAAGAATTGCAGATAAACTCTGAGGGATTGGATTCTGCCTGCCTCAAACATCCTATGTAACTCTTCATCCTTTCAGTAGTCTCACTGATTTCAGTGGAAGAAGAAGATATTGCAGGACATGAATAAGATGTCAGCATGTTACCCTAAATATTTCACTTAGCAAAGATAACAAAGTGCTGCAAAAGATAACAGACCCCCAACCTGCAGCTTGCAGATTTGTGGTGACAGGAAGAACTGGGCAGCCTTTGGCTTCTTTGTGATTGTGCCATCTTATTGAAAGCATTTCATAAATAGGAGGGTCTGAATGAAATGAAAGACCTTGTAGTACAAATTGAGAGCCTTCTAATTCTTACAACACCACAAATAATTCAAAGAAGTCTTGAAGTACCATGATAATGGCACAAGAAGATGGATATCTTTATGTTATTGTTTTTCTGTACCTCAAAGAATGCACTGCAGGAAAAATAATGTTGCATTTAAAAAAAACCAAACCCAAACACATTTATTTCAAAGAAGCAGACAATTCAAATTATCCATAAGCTGAGGCGAATATGAGTTTAAAATATTTTGCAGTATGTTTGCCTTTGCAAATTTACATTGCCCTTAAAACAATTTTATGGTGGATATTGTGGGCTCTGGATTAACATAAGTGACTGATTGAAATTCTTTATAAGGATGTTAAGATTAAAGACACAGCTCTTAAGTTCTACAAACACAAAACTGATTTCAAAGGAATAAAGTGATCAGAAGGGATGTCTGTGAAACAAAAATATGATCTTCATAAAGCCCTTTTTCAACAGCCAAGACATAAAGTGACAACATCTGAACATGTCATCTGGTTTTAAAATAGTTTAAATTAAAGATTATGGGAAAAAAAATGAAAAAGAAAATTTAAAAATACAAGCCAGCTGTACCTGTGGTGTGATTAACACTGCCTTCAGTTTAGACAAGGCACTGGTCAGTTGACTTTTATAATGTAATTTTGGGTGTACATGAAGTAAAGAAAATGTGGTGCTGAATGAGCAACTGGAAAGTGTAAAGGGCAAAATCTACCTGATTCAGTGCCAGCAAAGCCTGAGGATGAAAAAAGGGGAAGGGACCATGCAATTCTATATTATTTTACAAAAGAAATAATAAAAATGGGCATGCTTCAAACTAGTGAAAAAATGAAGCACTGGGCAGAACTGTCCCCCAGACACTCTAATCTATCCCAGAATAATTTTGTGCCTTTTCTAGGTGTAGAATTTGAAGTTCCAGTTGAGGCAGGGCCTTCTGGTGACTTGCACAGTCCCAGAAGCACTCAGGGTGGAAGTGCAGTGGGACTGTCTGGCCCTCATTTCACCAATAACCAAACTGCTGGGCACAGAATGGGTAAAATCCCCAGTGTTTTGTGTTTTTCTTCAGCTCAGACACAGAGCTCTGTGTTTGCCTTTGTCCCTTATGCACGTGGAGTCACAGCCCCATATGCACACCAGGGAGACACATCAGCAGCAATGTAAGACCTGCTTTACTCCATGGAGAGACTTTGAAGTATAGCATCCACTTACTTGCTGTCAGACCCTTAAATCAAGGCTAAACGAGGTAAAAAGCAAATAGATTTTAAGCCCTTGTAAACTCATAGGGCAAGCTAAATGGATAAACTAAGATGATTCACAGTCATACATTATCCTGGTCTGTTAGAGTTGGCTTTATAATAAGTTCATGGCCATCTTGAAGTGAGTGGAAAGGTGAATGCTTCCATTGTGATTACTTGGTTAAAAAATACATGCCAGGAATCTCTCTTCTGCCCCTCTTCACCATGTAATGACAATATTTTAAGGTTAACAAGGGGGAAAATGCTATGTGCATTTCAGGGAAAACTGACCAGGGTTTTTTCAGAGACAAATTATTTAGAGCGAAAATTACTAGTATTGAAAAAGGCTCCTTAATCCAGATGTGTCTGTTGGACCAGGTTAAAGGATGGGCACATAAAGCTGCAGCTCCTGCAATTCTGTGACTGGAGTAGAAGCTCAGCTTCTCACTGCCAAGCTGACGGGAAAGATT
>NW_009954224.1:905004-968225 GCF_000747805.2 Chaetura pelagica | reverse complement strand
CAGCAGGAAATCTCAGTTGACGTGCTTGGCTGGGAAGAAAAGTTTGAAGAAAATGTCCTGAGTGTAACTGCTGAGGTGCCTGAAGGCCAAACTGAGACAGCAGCTATGAGTAGGGTCACCTGGCGTATTCTTGCTATGGGGCCCTAATTCTGCATGGAGGTGTCCTTGAGGGCCTTTCCCCCATCTTTTCTGGCAATTGACTGTGTGACAGAAGAGGAGGAAGAGGAAGGGTGAGGGAACTGATTCTCTTCATGTTGAGAATTTCTCAGCTGCCACTTCTCCTTTCTCTAAGGCAAAAGGAGTCTTTCCCAAGCCCATCTTTGAGGTGAGTGTCAAAAGCAGGACAACTTCAGTGGGAAAGCAGAGTCATTACTCAAAAATAACATAATGACTGCAGAATCCGGGTATGAACCACTATTTATAAGTGGGTTGGACTACTTTTGAAACTACACTGAAGCAGCATTTTGCTGCCCAACTTTGTTATTTGGTTTCTGGAGCACCCTTTGCACTGATCTCCTGGTGATCCAGCTGGTGTTTCTGGGTGAGAAATCAAAGATGTAGCCTGAGTTTACAGTATATCCAGGAGAGAAATCTGTGGTGTGGCTGGACACCATCACTCATCTATTTGACTGATCTGAGGCAGACAAGGTAGTCTGGGCTACTTCTCCAGTTTCATCTATTTTATGTATGGATTCATGGCCAGTCCAGTCTTGAGCTTGGTTACAGAAACAGGGTTCTGATGAGACTCTGTCACCTTTTACGTCCATAGTCTGGTGTTCTGAACAGAGTAGCACACTGCAAGAGCACAGCAGAAAGAACTTTTCAGAAAGTATCCGGGAGCCCCTGTATGCACAGCAGAAGTAGCAGGTTTGTAAGGAACTGGGGAGCATAGTAGCCACGGAAGAGCTGCCTGGCAGTGGTTCACCCATTTGAGATGTGACTAAGGAGCTTCTTCTCCGGAAGATCCAAGGAATGTTTTGCACCGTTAATGGATCTGTAAGAATTACCACATGTTCATTATAAAACATACTCTTCCAGTGCTGGTGTCTTCAGAAAAAAAAAAAAAAAAAAAAAAAAAAAAAAAGAATAAAAAAGAAGTAAGATCAAAGTACTTTGGAAAACAATCAGTTTCCATGTTAGTTCTCTGCCTGGTTCACAGGTTCAGGAGGATCAAATAAGCCTCCTGGCTTTTCCACTGTCCTCTACTACCAAATTACAGTGCATTGGGGCTTTTCCTTTTGCTTGTCATGTTTTGAGCAGCTTCTGATGAGATGGATTAAAATAATGTCCCTTATTTATAACAGCTGTAGTAAATTCTAGGGTAAATCAAGAGGCTATTAGACTGGAGTATGCTGTTTCTTTCCCTCCTTGAGTTAGGGCTGTGGAACATGGAGAGCTGATATTAGGTTCTGGCAATTTAAATCTGTTTAGCAGGGTTTTTAATAATCTCTGCATGTATATCACAGAGAACCTTTTGCACATTGCTTTAAATAATTCAGACCTGCTCCAATATTGTATTAAATAATTCAAGAAGAGGACAGGCTTTGTGATTAATGATGTGTACCTGGTATTTCTGCAAATACAGCAAGGAGTCAAAGTATGCTCTAGATACAAGTGTCCTGGCACCAGATCCCATTTACCCTTTGCCAAGGCAATAGCATGTATTAGAAAATTGGAAAAGCGCCTGCTATTCAATGGAAAACTGACACAGGCCAATGGTTAATGTGGCAGCTGCTGAAAGAGTCTTCTCTTTCTGACAGACAATTCTAATTTGGCTGAGAATCTCTATTGTCTTCTGACTTCTATTTTTAGTCTTCATGAATAGCATTTGTACCTGATGTGAAAATTAAATGGAGGCATAAATATTTTTGCAGGAGCTGAGAGTTTGTCCTGGTATTTCACCAGCCCTGATTTGAGAGCACAGAAATTATGTGCTTTGTAAAGCAAAGCACATAAGCTTATTTTGCATGTTAACTTAAACATAAAGGGCTCAGATGTTGCTATTCTTCCCAGCTGTGCTTGGGTCTGTGGTCATGAATTGTACCTGGACAGTCTGTTGTCCTTCTCCATTTGTTTTTGTAGGGAGATGGGAGTGGAGCAGCATTATTAAGGCAAAAACCTAAATACTGGAATTGCTGTGTTTTCACCCTGTTGACACAACAAGCAGTTTTCCTCCTTAGTAAAGTTGAAAATATCCCTATTTTAGAGTGTTAGCAACATTTTTGCTTAGGAAGCTAATAGAGCTCTGTAAGCTCAAATTATTTTTTGGTGAAGGGATTTCTCTAAGTCACAAGGTAAATCAATGCTACATTGAAGTAGGAATAAAGAAAACAAACCCTCCTAAATATCCTTTTTAAAATAAAGGCTATGTTTGTGAGCAGAATTGGAATATCTATCAAGGAGATCACAGACCTCAGCACTATTGGAAATGCTCTGTAGATATCTTTATAGGAGTCTGATATTGGACTCCCAGACCAGCCGCCTCAGTGAGCAGCCACTTTACAAACATCAAAAGGAACAGCTAATTTTATTGGATTTTGGACGTTTTCAATAGAAAGACTCCACAGGGGATACACTGAGATGTGTCCAGCTTTAATATTTAAACATGTTCAAGAGTCTTAGAGGAAGAGAGAGGGGGGAAAAAAGAGAGGGATGCAGCTGTGGCAACTGTATTGGGTGTGCTGTGGCCAGGATATTCCCCTGTCTATGCTTCTCTGCCCCAGCAGCAGTTGGAGGCCTCAGGACCATATGGATGGGGTGAGGGATGGGCCTGGATGAAACACATTTTTGTGTTTTGTTTTTTTTTTGTTTGGTTTGGTTTAGTTCGGGTTTTTGTTTTTTTAAGGGGAGTTACATCTCAGAAGGAAACTCAGGTATTTAAAGGCAGGGACAAAAGTCAAAGCATATCAAAGCATATAATATCAGACTGGTATCTAGAACAAAGCTCTGTGTACACATTTGCATTTAAATAGCAGAAGCCATTGAAAATCTGCACAAGTCTTTATTTCAGTGTTCCTGAAATCCATGCTACAATAAACTCCATCATCTTTTTCCTGAGGCTGGCTGCAAAATGCTGCTCACAGTTTCTTATAAAAATCAAAGCTCTGAAAAGTGACCAATTAGAATGTCTCTGGGAAAGTCTCAGGGGTGAAACATCTTTAAGTAAAAGGGGAAGATGTTAATTTTCCATTCCTGCAAATTAACTGCAAGAGCCATGGTGCTCCTTTTGTGTTTCAGGGCACTGAAGGTGGGAAAAGAAGAGAGAAGATATTGTATGTCAGCCTCCTCTGGGTTTCGACGGAGAGTTGCCTCCCATAAGGAATGAATAACTCAGCCACCAAGCCCCCACAGCCTTTTAAATTACAGTCCCATTTTATTATAAAGTGATCTCTCAAAGGAATAAATAAAGTTGACAAAAATAATCGTCATCGTGGCTGACACTGATTATGCCAGACTGAACTGCCTCACTCATGGGGCTCATCCACCTTTAAATGTCATCATGAGATGACACCTGTCTATCCTGCTGTCAGTCTGAACAGAGAATAAGTCTCTGTTCCCAGTGTCTTCTTTTCCAAGCAAGACCTATTCTAAGTCATAAAGCACAGGATGACAAGTCTCATACCACCAAAAACTGGATGGTTTCTTGTTACACACTCTGTCTCTGTGTCACCAGCAGTGGTAATTCCCTAGCCAGCTACTTCTGCTACATATCAAGGACAACTGTCCACGTGGCTCTGTGCTTCACAAGACTGGTCTGCTGGCACACATCATTTCACTTTTGATGTTGATTGTCCATCTTCGAGAATAACAGGCTCAGAATACCATAGGTACTGCCATATTTAGTGAAATTAAAGGCCTAACTAGCCCTGAAGCCCATAGTGGAAGGAAAAGAAAGTCTGAGAAAAGGAATCAACCTTCTGAGAAATGCAAGCATGGCTGGCTTCTGTGACATGGGTCATCTGAAACAGAGATGGGAATGATATCTGGGTTTTCTGAACTAGTTAAAAACCTCCTTCATTAGTCAGAAAATACTTTATCATTTCCTGATGACTTCCAGTTGTTTTATTAAATTTCCCTCACCAGGAAAAAATATTCCAAAATGTGATTGTTCACTGAAACAGATAATTTTTTTTTCTATTTTTGCTTCAGTTCATATTTTATTACAACAAAATAAATTGATATAATGCCCTCATGTCTCTTTCTATTAGAGGCTGAGTTGGATATTAACAGTTCATCTGCCACAGAGCAGATGAAGTGGCCTCCACAAACTAACAACACAGAAGTGTATGGTTATGGATACTCTGTGATACAAACTGATATTCCCTCAGGGCAGCATATACATTTGTAATTTAATTTCTTATGAGTTATTTCTTACTATTAAAACTGTTTTCTATGCTGGTAAGAAATCCTATTCCAGCTCCCAGATGGATAGTTCAGATAAAGTGCCAGCCTGTCCAAACACCTCCTGTCCTGTGCACAGCAAGTGGGGCAGGACAGGCTCCTGCCACTGCACAGCCTCACTGCCTTGGCAAGATGCAGAGAGGAAAGGAAACACAACACACTCAGGGCTTCTACTTTACAGATGCTGCCAGACTGACTCCTGGCAAAGAGTGCAGTTATGGTGCAGTAAAAGAACAAATACACACATGCACATGTTGTGAGGGACCAGTCCTCCGGACCTACTTTGGGAAATGGTATTGAAACCCCTGCTCTCCTCTAGATATTCTCCAGTCCCTCAATGTCCTTTGTATAGTGAGGGGCCCAGAAATGCACAGAGGACTCGATGTGCAGCCTCACCAGTGCTGAGTACAGGGGCATGATCACTTCTCTACTCCTGCTGGCCACACTATTCCTGATGCAGACCAGGATGCTGTTGGCCTTCTTGGCCACCTGGTTCCTCTGAGCTACCTCCAAGTGTGAATTAAGCTGCACTTACTGAAGAACATGTTCAACAGCAGCTGGAGTACCCTGTTCATATTTTGCATCTATTAAAAAAAGCCTGCCCCATTTTGCTCTAATATCCTGCTAGTCAAGATTTTCAGGCAAGAACTACCAAGGATTAAAAATTTACATCTTCTTCCAGATCTTCAAGCAGCAGTGCTACTCTATAGCTGCCCACATTGGTCAGAAAAGGTACGGCAGCAGGTAACTACAATTATTGGATGGTGGCAATACCACAGCACTCAGCAAACCCCTGGTTAGTTTGGTTTTTGAGGAGAGGATAAGTACTCTGCAAAAAAAACAACAAACAAAAACCACAACACAACCTATTTCAATAAACAAATAAATTTAACAATGGATTATCTTAGTTTCCTGGGTTAGCATCATGCCTTTCTCAGAAAGGCACTAAGCATACCTTTGACACCTAATTAACACTGTAATAGGAACTAAACCATATTGATACGGCACTAAGATTTTCCTCGTGCTACTTGCACTGTCATGACTAAATAAAAAGGAATTATGTCTGGCTTTAAAAAAGGAGGAGAGAGAGGTGGTATGCTGAGAGAAGAGAATTACTCATTGATTTATTCTTTTACTTAACAGCAAAGGGGAATGAGCAATTTAAGGTCAGCAGCACATTGCTCAGCTGGCCTCAGATCGTGTAAAATTACCTGCATTGTGTGTTGCAATAAATTGCAAACTTTTGTCATCCCTGTTTGTTTGAAATATGTGTGAAATTAAGAGGGGAAATAGCTAAGGCCAGCACTGGGGACTACACTGATCTGCCTAGAAGGTGAACAGGAGACAAAACAGTCTGTTTTGACTTGCCTAGTGATATGAGTGGCCCTCTGATGCAGAAGCAGTCCCACTGCAGTGATAACTGCTTCCTTCCAGTGGCCCACGTACCAGCCAGATTGGTCAGGAGGGTTGCTGGCAATCCCAGCAAAGCTACTGCTCCCAGTTCTCTCCCTGTAACCCACTGGCTCACCCCAAAGTACTCACTTTTCAATAGGCAGAGTTTGTAAGTAGTCGTCGTACAGATTCATCCTGCAGGCTGCTCAGTCATGGTGCCTGCAGATGCATTCATGCTAACAGTCCCTAAGGAACTCACCCTCTGCCAAAGGTATATATGAAACACTGAGGTGTGGCCCAGCCAGGGCAGTGCATCACACAGTGAGCAGGTTACTGACAGTCCAGATAATTTTCCAGACTAATGACGCTCTCATCAGTCCAGGAAAACAGATCCTATTGCTCCAGAAGGTCAAACTGGCTTTTATTTTGCTCCTGGCGATGCAAGTGCTGATTATAGTGCAGTGTCCCAGACAGGTAATTCGTGTCAAAAGGTGGAGAAAGTAGCTTTGCTTATTGATGTGTTGTCATCACAACGTTCAGCCTTTCTGTTCACAGCTATTCCTGTGAGTTACAGCAAACAGTGCCTGCTTCTGGCATTAACTTGCTCCCCAGGCAGCTTTTACTCAACATGCACAATGGCCTATGGGACACCAAAAAATTTGCCATTGGGCTATTCACCAGGGGCAGCCTTGCATTGCATCCTGTAATGAAGTAGTATCAAAAGGCATTTTTCCAGAGAAAGTTACCAGGTTGGCAGACCAGGAGGATAAAATCCCCCACTTGCACACCAGTTAGGCTGCTTTTGACATCGTCTAGAGCGTCACTGATCTCAGAAACAAGGGAGGAAACTGGGGTGTTTCCAACACTGAAGGCACTGGGGCAGAAGTATTCAGTGGAGCATCTCATTGTAGACAAGAAGGACTATTTCATCATATCTCCATTTTTTTCAAGGACTGTCACTAAATATAATGTAACAGGTTGCTAAGACCTCTCTTCAAAACAAGGCAAATAGCATCCTGGTCACCTTTATACCACCTGAAAGAAAGAGTTGCTAGAGATTTGATGACTGTCACTATGAATCCTGCAGTTCTGAAATGTTTTCCCAAATGCCAGCTCAGGAAGGTCTCAGATTAAGTCACTGTCCAGCTTGATAAAAGTTATTCACTTGAGGGAATTCATTAAATCCTCAGTGAAATCTCCATACTGACTCAGAGTGACTTGATGGTGGTTGTTGTCTCAGCCTGTAGATTTCAATGAATCTGGCACCAGATTTTAATCTGCCTGTTAACTCTGAACTGAGTGTGGATGGCAAAAGTGAATTTCTTAGCACATATTTAAAGGCCTGAGTCACAGAGGTGAGCAGTTCCAGTGCTGGAGCCTCCAGAGGCATTAGGATCTGCACTTACCATCTCAATGCTGCACTAGAGGTTCCTGATTTGGGAGTGGTGTAGCTGGGGTTCCCCCTGCTGGGATGCCACATACTTTGAAACTGTCCTGGCTGCTGTCATGGTGATGATGAACCCTTTTAGACCAAGAAGGTCATGCATCAGGCAATGAAAGGTCAGTAAGTTCCATGCAATTAATTCTTTCTACCCATGGGAATAGTCAGCAGAAACGTGCAGCCCTAGCCACAAAGAGAGGTTCTCTCTCAAAGTCAGGGGCATCTTCAGCCTTTGCTGCTTCACTGTTATGACTTTGCTTGGAAGGAGAGTGTTTGAGTGGAGTCTGTGTGTAATGCATCAATGATCTGTGAGTAACGGGCAGGACTCTGGTAACCACAGAATCACAGAATCATCAAGGTTGGAAAAGACCTTCAAGATCATCAAGTCCAACCATCTGCCCTACAATCCCTAACCACTGAACCATCTCCCAAAACACCATGTCTATCCATTTTTTTAACACCTCCAGGGATGATGCTTCCATCACCTCCCTAGGCAGCCTGTTCCAATGCTGGTGGTGTCCTTTTATGTTTGATGTCATCCTTTCATGGCTCGTTTGGACATAAAACAGTATTCTGAAAGCCCAACAAGACAGCAGGAGCAGTTCTTGCCATCCTAGAACTGATTTTAATGAGCTGCTGCTCCCATCTGCAAGTTCCTGCAGGGACAGGGGAGCTGGCTGGCTGTACCTCACCAACAGGTACAACACTTGGTGCAGCATCAAACAGCCACTGCAGGGACTCGACCGGGGCTGCTGGTGGCCTGGATCTTGCTTCTGGCAAAGGCAAACTCCAAACTCAGTGAGCCCCAAGATCTCCAGCTTTACACAGAGCAAGGAGTAGTCACCTTGCCCGGAGACAAGGTGCTGCCCATCAACTGCATCTAGAACCACATTTCCAACTTCTGCTCTTGGCTCCAGACAAGCATAGGTAAATGATCTGTTGACCTTGCATAAACAACGTGAATTGCCCTGAAGGTGCCTATCACATATTATCCTAAACATGCAAATGGATGGAGCTGTCACCCAGCCCTCATCTTACAGGGGAGCTTCCTCTAAAGAACCACCCAATGTCACCCACAGTTTTGAAGTTTTGAAGGTGTAGAGAAAGCTCTTACAGAGCTACACAAAATATTTAGGACAGCCCCACGTACTCAAAATGCCACTTGTGTAACTGACAGACATCTGGAAGAGGCTTTTAATTTGTTGTAACAACACACATTTTCAAAGTTTCCAATATTTTTCTGCATATTAGAGTGAAAGGACATTTATTGCCACTTTTATGTGAAAGCTGCCTAGAGCTCCATATTACTTGGGGTATAAAGCAGATGAGTAAAAGGCCTTTAAACTAGTGCTGTTACACCTCTTGATTTTGATTGATGTTGACACCAATTAGCAGAAAAGGAATCTTCCAGATAAAGGAAAAGAAGATTTTATTAAGCTCTAAATGCCAAGAGTCAGAATTCAATGCAAAATTCATTAGTGCTTATGGCAGGAGTCCTGCCAACTATTGCCAAGGGGTTAAAAGGAAATAAAAAAATGCATAAATAAGATTTTCAGGACTTTTAAATCCTATCTTGAACAGTAAAAGTGTTTGGTTGATTTTGGCTTGCTATTCTATGCCCCAGCTTAGGCTGTTCTGCTACATTCACTAGTTTTAATTCGAGGCAACTCCTACAAAAATAGGTTGTGTTCCTCTGAATGGAGAGCAAAGACAAAAATAGAAGGTGGTTTGTTTTTTTTTTTTCATTCAGATCTAGATCAAGTTTTGTAAATACAGTATTCACCAGGTAGAGGGAGAGGACTTCACATGGTATACATAGATTTAAGATGGTATAAATATAATTTTAAAATGTCTAAACATATAAACATATAAATGTATGTGTTTATATATGTAGAGAAGATCAAAATATTATTTTACATTTCTGACTCATGTACAGACAGTGACAGAAAACCAGTGATGTTTGTCTTTGCAGACTTTTACCCATAAACAATTGCTCAGAAAATTAAAGGAGCTTTGCAAGTTTCCTTACGTTGTATCACCAATAAATCCCAGTTTAACAAAGCTCTGAAGCAATATCTGAAAGCTTTGTAAAAATAAAGATTAAATATGCTTCTTATGAACCAGAAATGAGACTGTGATGGTTAGGAGCCTGGAAAACTTTGAGCACCTGCTCAGTAAGGGAAGCGTTACAGCTGCCTGTTATTTACAGCTCTTACAAAAACTGTGTTTTGGAGAAGGAACAAATATTTGGGCAAGCTGAGGCAGTTCCTTCCCATGGCTTCTGTTTACAGCACTCAGAAATCTTCTCGCATATTCATGTCTCTCCGTTTGCTACATTCTGTTCTGCTTTCTACCACTAAGCTCTTCAGCTTTGCAAGGAAATCATAGGTCCCCGTTCCCAAAGACTGAGCACCTGCCTTCCCAGAAACAGACCCACAGATTTTCATTCCTCTCCTCACAGGATGTCTGCTATTCCAGTTCAAAGGACTGCACACACAGACACTAATTTCTTACAACTCAATTTATCCAATGATAATGCAATTTCAACATGTCTTAAGACGTTCTTCCACTGGCAGAGGATCCTGATGACCATCAGTTTACATCTACTTGTCAGAAGCCCCAGGGCAAATGCTGACTTTGAATTTACCTTCCAGTCCCATTTACTGCATCAAAAGTCATCAGAATTTTTGACAGAAGTATCCAAGAGAAATAGCTAGAAATCTATTGCCATTTCTTGCTTGCTGTGAAAATTAGGGATTTGTTTTATACATCTCTCATTTTCCAGGGATAAGTACAGCAGTTCTCTGTTTTACTTTCCTGGTGTAGTGCTGAAGTTCTGAAGAGACTTAATCCCAGATTTATTTTGAAAATTCAAGCATCCCATTGCTGTCTTCACACTGCTACCCTCCAACCAACCACTCTCCCTTCTTTAATACATACTGTTTTGTCCCTGCTGCATATGGCAGGGATTAATTTTCTTCATATAGATTTAAATAATTTGCCACATAGTGAGAGCTTTGCTCTCTAACTGGGGCTAAGCATCTTTTTAATTTTGTTTAAAGTCCTTTCAGGTTGCCTATTCAAACAAACAAACACAAAACAACACTGTGCTCAGTTATTAAAACAGATACTCTGGAAATTGGTGAGCCTGGAAACTCTGTTTGCAAACAGAAGAATAATTCTAAATATTAAGATGTGGGATTTCAATAATATCTTGTGTAGACTCCTACTCTTATCTGATACTGAATTGCCTCAGTTTCTCCTCAAACTTTTTCAGCCACATTGATGCTCTTGCAGTTTTTACATGCTTTGTAAGTGAAGGTGGGTGTCTGCTCATTCATATAAGTAGCTGTTTCTTAGATCCTGATCACACTACCCAATGTACTGTTTTTATAATAGCAGATTTTTTTCAGCTAAACATTTAAATGTGGAGAGAAAGAAGGTTCCTGTTCTGAGTCTAAAACTTCCCTAGCAAAATCTTGGCACTGGAGCTAGACCCAGATGCCAACAACCTTCTTTGGTCCTTCAGCAGCAAGTAACGCATTGCAGAAAGCTGTTTCCTCCTTTAAAGGATCTCAGCAACAAAACACTGAGTAGTGTCTGACAGTTAGAGACTGTGACTGCTATCTGTACGTGTACATAACAATTGTGAAAGCATCTACCCAGAGCAGTATTATCCATGGTTTCAACCACTGCACCACCGGAGGAATCTCTCCAGTGTTCAAAGAATTCTTGCTTTTGATGAGGAAAATATAGGAAAAGCCTTGCTGTGGAAGTCGAGCTTGTGAATCTGTCTCTTAAGACTATGCTGGAAAACTCCTTAGAGGACAAGAGCAGGGTATTTACCAATTTGAAATAACAGGGCTTTAAGTCAGTCATACAATAGATACTTTCTTAGTTGGTTAACCTAATAGAAAACAATTATTGGTTAAAAATCTATTTGCAGGCAGTCAGATCTATTTCAATATTGCAGTTTGAATTGAGAATTGAGTTCTTCCTTTATTACAAACAAAGAAGAAAAGACTTAATGGGATTTCAAATTTACAGTATAGCAACAAGAATAGTTTAAATCTTTCTGATCCAGAGACAAGGTAAAATTTGTAACTCTGCCCCTTTTCTCAATTTGGAATTACCTGTAAGCAGTCTTGCAAAGAACAGAAAGTGAAATATTTAGTGTTTTTCACAGATGTTCATATATAACAGGACCCAGAAGAAATGCTTACATTGCCATCCCTGTCAAATTCAATGAATCCACAAATCCTGTTAAATGCCTAATATCACAACTAAAGACGTGCCTAGATATGCAAGGTGTCAGTTATTGATAAAAGGCCTCTTATCAGGACTAGCATGGACCATAATGTCTGCAAATGTCAAAGGGCCCTTAGCTCTCAATAAAGAAATCATCATCCAGCTGTGTGATAAGTGTAACTGCCAGGTGTTAAGTCTACAAGCAAAACATGAGGGGATAAACAACAGCCACCACCAGGACACCAAGGAGGAACCTGAACAAGAAAAAGCAGTGAGGTTATTGCTAAGCCTGATCCTATTGTCGTTACAGCACCCATTGCTGATAGAATCACAGAATGGTTTGGGTTGGAAAGGACCTTAAAGATCATCCAGTTCCAAACCCCTGCATGCGCAGGGACACCTTCCACTAGATCAGGTTGCCCACAGATCCATCCAACCCGCCCTTGAACACTTCCAGGGATGGGGCACCCACAACTTCTCTGGGCAACCTGTGCCAGTGTCTCACCACCCTCATAGTGAAGAATTTCTTCCTAACATCTAACCTAAATCTTCTATCCTCCAGTTTTAATCCACTCCCACTTGTCCTCTCACTACATGACCTTGTAAAAGGTCCCTCCCCAGCTTTTCTGTAGCCCCTTCAGGTACCAGAAGGCTGCCATGAGGTGCCCCTGGAGCCTTCTCTTGTCCAGGTTGAACAAGCCCAACTATCTCAGTCTGTCTTCACCGGAGAGGAGCTCCAGCCCTCAGATCATCTTTGGTGGCCCAGGGGGTCTACCTAGAGGTGTTGGCAGTCTGTAAATCATCAGATAGATTGGTCATTTCTGATAGTGTTAAAACGTGCAATCTCAGCAGCTACTGCTTCAGCTGACACTTTGACTCAAACAGGTAGAAATGGTAGAAGTGTTGTCATGTGCATTGAATCTACGACATGATCCAAATTGTCTCCAGTCACGACTGACAAAAATGAGTACAATAACCTGTAGCTGCCCTTTGCCATCAGCAGCATATCTGGACAGAAAGAGGTATTAAAACATGTCCCATTAATCTGTCTAACACCTTCTAAAAAGCATGGGAACTTTTAGTATCCACACTATCCTGTGTCAATGAGCTCCAAGGTTTAGCTGGAAGTTGCCCACATTCTCAGAAGTAGAAAATGCAAACAGGATTTTCTTGACCTGTAAAGCAACTTCCTGAGGGAGGATACTTTTTTCCCTAACTGACAGAATGGAAGCCATGCTCCAGAGAGCATGTAGACATATAATGTATGGCAGCAGAAAAGTACCAGCAATTAGTCAGAACTCTCTACTGACTGACAGAAAAGTAGACATATACTATGAGGGCAGACTCATCTTTTAAGTGTCCAAAGTGTGTAAAATAGACCCAAAGTGTAAATTATGTAGTAAGTGGCAGAAATTTCAGAGAATTTATCATTCTGAGACAGTAATTTTAGGAATGAATTCTTTAAAGAATGAAAAAACTGCTGGTCTTGATGACATCTGACAGCTGAGCAGATAAAATATCTTGGTTGAATGACAAATATCTGAATACTCAACCATTTATTGTGCATTGCTGTCAGTGTGTTAGTGCATGTATGTCGTGGCACTCCAAAAATCAGATGTTTCAGAGCCAAAGAACAGTAGGCCTGTGTCCATATGCATCATCTTCACAAATGGCATTAGCATCTGATCTTAATTAAATTAGTTATCACCATTTGCTAAATGGCTCCTAAAACCAGAGCAAGCTGGACTGTTCCCAAAAAGTCCCTGCTGTTTAAGTGCTTAACAGCACTGATCAGTTCCAAGAGAGCCTTGGGAGGGCATGGCCAGAGACATTGTGCCTGTAGATCCATCAGTAGCTGCTTGTGACAGTAGAAAAATCTGATGTCATTATTTATTATTACTAAATTATGCAAGTTATCATCACTCCACAGGGATTGCACACTGAAAAGTTTACATTGAACCATGAGAGAAACAGAGCCAATGCTGCTGAGAGCAAGATGAACTACCAGAAAAGGGCACTTGTACCAGTATTTTTAGCATCTGCCAAAATAAAGAACCAACCTATGATAATAAAAATCTTATTTCCTGCAGGGCACTTTGGCATCACTGTCCAAAATTAGGAGTTCAGTTGTAAAAACTTCCTGCAAAACCAAAGCTGTGTTGACCTGAGCAACTTTGCTGGGTAGGTGACTTGTTCCTTCAAAGCCAACTGTCTAGGAGTTCAGATGAAACATGTGAGTCTCCTCCACCTTTAGACTCAAGGAGCTACCAAACAATTCTGCATATCCCAGATTGAGGGTGATTCACCTGCAACTAGCACCTGATGCATCTGGGCATCCTACTAAACTGCACACTTCTCTGCAGGCCAGATAAATCAACATGCAGAGGGAGTTCCTGTCAGACGTCAGTTTCCAAATGGAGGTGAAGGGGAGATGAGGAGACCAATGGCAACCAAATAATGCTGTGGATTGTTGAACTCACACAATACCACTCAGCACCTTTACATGTGCTGTTTGGGAAAGATCAAGGCTCACAGAGTTAGATAGGATGCAATTGATCAACTTTTCATTGTTTTACTGGCTATCTTGGATAAGCTAAAATCAAAATGACTTTCTGGGGATCATCCCATCTGACACTACAAAAGCACTAGTTATTACCAGAGGACGCATATTTCATGTTTATGGTGGTGCTGAAAAGTTTTCTAGCTACAGCAGAAATAAAAAAGCTCTGTCAGCTACATAATTGGAAATGTACAATGTAATCAGTAAGATATGTAAAGTTAGCATAAATAATTTTTTTTAAAAAAACACCTTACCTAGTAACCTGAGAATGGATTGGATGACCTGGAGACCTTCTCACAGAAGTCATCCGGAAGAAGAAGATTCAGAAGTGTGATTATTATAAAAATAGAGAAATGTGGGAACATAGAGACTGATTGAAGAGTACAGCACATCATGGTTTGTGGTATCATGAAAGAGTTTTAAATTACTAAGGATTTAGCCTGGGCAACCCATTGATCCATCTCTTATTTTCTCACTATGAAACTAGATCAGAAAACAAGAAAAGGACCTATAGCAGGAAAAAGGAAGCACAGAGATAGCTGTGCAGACATGGAAGGATAAACAACTATTTTCGTCCCTTTCTGCAAATCAGAACAAAGGCAAAAGACTGAAAAGCCTTTTTCAAACCTAACAGTCCTTGACTGGAAGGAGGAAATGATGCCTTAATTGCCAAAATTGGCAAGGAGAGGAAAGAGGGCAGAATGTCATGGTTACAATTTGTTTCCAATTCATCCTCCCTCTCCAAGGTTCCTTCTGCCCTTTGAGAAATCTGTGCTTAAAAAATAATGGGCTAGACAATTTCCAAACCAGGAGCCTGGTATAATTCATTTTAATGCCACTTCAGTTGGCTGGGCAATACAATAGATCATCACATTGCAGGAGAACCCTTTGGTCCAGACTATGTATCAGATTGAACTTTTAGATGTATAGCGTATTTATCATGCCTGTCCTGTCACACAAGGTTATCATGCTGGTATGCAGTATTTCTCCATCTCTCCCTTAGTAAATTTTGTTCTTTTAGCCAAAATGGAGCTAACCATCATTAAAAAAACATTATGCTGACTTTTTCAGCAACCGACGCTCAAACTTACATACCTACCATGACACGCTCAGGGAAGGCATCAGCAGACAGGATGGTCTCACATCATCTTCAGGACATTTTTCTTAATATGAGCCAGTGTTTAGTCTTGCAAAGATGTGCTGCATTTTACTTAGTTTCATCTACATCAGGTATCCTCACTGATTTTTCTTTTTAGAATGAGCTCCATGAATAAACAGAAGATTTTTTCTGAAGGTTATTCCCCCCAGTAGAAAAACAGAAGAAAATCCTGCATGGTTTTGGGCCACTTTTTTTTCCAGACCCAGTGACAAAACACTTGAAACGTGCTAGGCTTGGGGTCACTTGTTGTTCCTCTACCAGGAAACCAAGCAGAAAGGTCCAAGACATCACAGGAGACATGTCACTGACCGTGGGATTGGAAAAAGTGTCACAACTAATTAAAACTTTGTTTTGGAAAACACTCAGTACTTGATATTTCCACTACTTTCTTGGGAAGTCAATGTTCTGAACTTCTGGTAAATCAGGTCATTTATTCAAGCTCCTTACACTGAACTAAGCCTCTAAACTTGGCTCTGGCTGCTACTGTGAACTTTGATCTTGGACGTTTAAAATATATGAGGGTAACAGAAATAAAAACCACTTTTGCTCAAAGGTCATTGTCAATATTGTTTATTTTTTCTAGTCTTGCTTTCTCTTCCAGCATACATGCATTTTTATCTGTAACTGATAGGTTTGACCAGACCAGCATTGATTAAACCCAACTCACAGACTCACTCAATATTTCAAGGACTGAGGTTTGCTGGAGGAAAAGAAATATTTATTTTTGTTTCACCTTCCATTTCCAGCGAGGAGTGAAGCCAGCAGTGACAAAAATTTGCTGTGCAAAGGTCTTTCTATACTATTTCCATCTGGAAAATATTGTGGATCCCCCAAGAAGGTCTGTTCTTGTAAGCATCCCACCTTGTTCCACTGAGCTTCTGAGGTCTGGAGAGCTGAGTCCCTTCTGGCTAACTAGACTCCTGCAAACTCTTTGCTGCCTGTTTTCCTCCTCTCCTCACCATTAATAGCACTGCAGCTAAAGCTCCTTATCCATTACCATTCAGACTGTGTATTTACTGGCAGTCCTTAACCCTTTTCATTATGTCTCTAATTTTGTCCTTGATGCCTTGTGTTGCTTCTTCCTGCCCATATTTATGCTTTTTATCCTTACCTCCTTGTTCTGCCCTCACACTTTCCTCAAGCTTATTCTTTCTTCTGGTCCATCAGGGCTGTATCACCTTCCTGTTCTTGCTCAGACTCCCCAGTTTCTATCCCCTGGGCCAACTTCTCCCTCCAATCTGTGCAAGAACCAAAGCTACAGTCTTGGAGTCCAGTCCCACAGGCCAGATTCACCAAGTTATATTTGGTCAGGGCTTCACAACATGTCAGCCACTCTGTGATAACTCCTCACATCCTTGCTCCCATCTCCTAACTGCTGCAAGATGGTCTATGTTTCTGAGAGGAAGTGACTCCAGAATAATATCCTGCTGGATCTCAAAGAAAGAAGTGAACAAAGCTGAGAAACAGTAAAGAAAAAGTAGGAAAGAGGCAGACAGAAATGCAAGTTATGTGGCTGGAACCATGCATGGTTTTTTGTTGTTACTGTGAAGCAACAGCAACAGTAGTAACATGACAATGATGTTACTACTTTTTAAGAAGGAAAGTGATGTTTGCAGCATGGAAGGAAAGGATATTGTGGACACCAGCATCTGGTAAGAGTCTCTGGAGTGGACTATAGAACCTTTAATACTGCTGCTTCTCAGAAATAGGAAAATGGCATCAAGATTGTCTGTTCTGGCACAGATTTTCTGCAAGTGTTATCCCAGAAATGCCTCATGACAGCTGCTGTGAAGGGAAAAAGCAGGAGACAGGGAACAAGAGTCAGAGATAAGAGTTGGCAGCAATTTCACCTGTCCACAGCAGGAAGCAGGGCTCCTTCATACTGAACCAGCCTCCAGGATCAGCCTCGAGTCCAGCAAAGGAGAAGGATGGCTTGATTTCACTCAAGCCTCTTTCCTGAGGTACAGGCTTGAAGAATATAAGGTTGGAAAGAGCAAAGGCATTGTATCTGGGAGAAGTGATGGGGAAACTGTGTCCCAGGGCACTCAGCTACCATATTCTCCATCATCACAAATTTCACTTTTAGTTCAGTATTAGCAGACTTTGGCCAAAACCAAGCAAAGCCCTGATTTTTAGGTCACATTGCTATGCTTAGGATGAAGAGCCTAACCAGACAAATCTCATATGATACTGGCATTAGAAATGTGCTCCTAGAGTAGAATTTCTCAAACAGAGATTTTTTTTAAATGAGCAGTGATCCCTAAGGTTTTCTGGCTTCTGGCTGTACCATACCCAGAAAGCCATGAACTAAGTAAACAGGCTGAAGCTCTTTGAAATTATTTGGCTGCTGCAGGTCATCCTGCAGGGTGCAGCAATGAGTGAAAATTCGGGTCAGATGGTCACAGCAGGCAACTGGGATCCAAGAACTTCGGCTTTGGCATCTTATCCTCAAAAACCCGCATAAAGCAACTGACTTTTCTGTACCTTCCTCACCATGAGCAGAGTTACACTTACTTGAAATAATAGATGGCACATTATTTGAGAAATGCTTTAAAGTTGTGAAAATGTGAAGTATCACAGCATAGTAGAGCAAGATCCCTAGTCTGTTTGCATTGATAGATATAAAAATCAGGGCTCCTGCTGACTCACATTTTCAGGGTAATTGCTAAAAGAGAAAATTATCTATTTGTCAAGCCAACTCATTAAACAAATTGAGACTTTGAACTAGTTGATTTGGGTGGAAATTTAATCAAGGAGTGAAGGGGTGAACTGACACAGAACATACTTCCTCTTTTCTGCCCTAGGGCCATTTTAGATATTACAGTAACACGATATTCTTACTGTTATTTTATAAGCTAGCTGAAAATCAGCATTACTGTGTGTGCTGCTTTTCCACAGCGAATAGAGGAAGTGCTTATTCATATATCTGTAGTTAAGATTCAGTTTAAATAGTAAACAGAGACTGGAAGTGGCTTAAATGCCTCTCACCTGGACTAATTTTGGTGCAGAGTATTGAGACCTGTCCTTGCTGGCATGGCTCACATTCCTGCACTGCATAAAGTGGTCCTGGCTCCTTAAGTGCATCCCAACAAACTTCCATCAGGCCTCTCAAGTTGAAGCTTCAGCTTTTCCAAGGATTCAGTTCAGTATTGTGAACAAAATCAATCCTACTCATTCCAATTAGGCAGCCAGTAAATAAATCTTGTGTCCTGTCATTGTAGGTTTTTCTGTTGTGTTGCCGACTGCTTAGAAATTTTCTCAAAGTACCTGCAGTGCTCCACTTGTTCCTTTTTGAGAGTTAAAACTCCTACTTTTGTGTAGCCATGCAGTGTTTGTTCAAGGCACACTTCTGTGCAGAGCAGAATCTGTGCTGTATTTACAAAGTAAAAGCCAATACAAAGAATGCTCGCTGTAATGAACAGTGTTTGGAGCAAAAAGTCTAATGAGCAGAGATGCTATCAAAGTTGTTCTCTTGCTCACAAGTGAATGCTAATGCCAATTACTCATGTTTCTTGATTAAACTCACTCCGAGCTTTAAGTACTGCAGAACAAAAAAAAAACTCCATCACAAAATATGCACGTTGCAGTTGAGCCAGAAGCTGGTACCAAGAAGCCAGGGAAAAAAAGTATGTTTAGGTTAGATATTAGGAATAAATTCTTCACCATGAGGGTGGTGAAACACTGGCACAGGTTGCCCAGAGAACTTGTGGATGTCCCCATCCCTGGAAGTGTTCAAGGCCAGGTTGGATGGGGCTTGGAGCAACCTGGTCTAGTGGGAGGTGTCCCTGCCCATGCAGAGGGGTTGGAACTAGATGATCTTTAAGGTCCCTTCCAACCCAAACCATTCTATGATTCTGTGATTCTATGAAAGTGTACTCTGTGTGGTGGTCTTTCAAGGAACGCTACTATGAAATCACCCTGGATGTGATTTATAAAAGATGTCTGTGATTAGTATTCCACTGGCTCACAGGCAAATAACTAAGACTCCAGACTAAAATGTACTTCCAGGGCAAGGGAAGTACTTAGATGAGTGACTGAACAAGTATGTTTTAGATATACAAATAGGAGGTTCCACTAAAGATATGTCAGTTCTCAAGATCTACAGCTAGGAATCATATAAACCAGGAGTCAGCTAGTGATCTCTCATAGTTGGAGCTGGGGCTACTGCCTCATTTTGACTGGATCCATGTCCACTACTCTGTGTGATAAACCATTCTGGGGTACATTGGCAGTATTTTTTTCTGTCAATGTTTTGATATGATAGAAAAGAGGCAGGCACCCTGCTGTATGTCTGTATACTTGAGCTCTGGAAAAGGGGAAATGCACCAACCAGGAAGAAAAGTCAACATCAGTTTTCTCTTTAAAGGTGAAAAAACTTATTGTCAAAGCTTCAGGAATAGATGTTTGCTTTCTATTCATCAAATCAGCATTTAAAAGTGGAAGGGATGATTAAATAGCCTATTCCTAGCCATCTTCTCTGTCTCAGGCCATTGCACTTGATACAGCGATCACTGCCTTGAGCCAGAGATTGCTCAGAGCTGTGACACAGTGACACCCAAAACCAGGCCTGGCAAACCAAGCTATGCAGCAGAAGCAATACTGGGAACAGACAATAACAGGAAAGTTTTGAGTTGAAATAAAACCGAAGGGGGCTGTTGGAAGACCCACTCTTCCTTTTCATCCCTGGGTTCAGACTGGGATGAAGTCTTCTGTCTAAAGCCTTGAGAGCTTCATGAGCATCCAGGACCTGCTGTACCTTTCAGCTAGACTTATCAGGGCACTGCTCACTAGAACAGATAAACAGATGTATTTTATGAAAGCTTGGGGGGAAAATGTGGCAGGAACGGGGACGTGTCTTGTCCAGGCACAGGCAGGAAGCCATTAGCAGAGCTAGAAAAGGCCACGGATGTCCCAGTTCCAAAGGCTGTGCTTTAAATATTTAACTACCCAATGTTTATTCCATTTGCTATTGATAGATCACAGCACCTGGCATAAATAATGCTTCACACTTTGAAAATATCACTCAATAAATCTTCGCAACAGGTGCGCGCGGCGGGTGGGTGATCAGAGTGATCCCTCCTGCAGCAAACCGGGAGGCTGGCGCCAACTGCCCAGAGATGTGTCTGAAGCCATCGGGTTAGGGAGGGCCTGAAGGCCAACAAATGCCCTCAGAAACCTCCCCAAGAACCTTGCAAATAGCAGAGCACAGTGATTTACATCTAAAGCCACGTCTGCTGGAGGATAATTTGCAAGAAGCTGGAGAGTGACTCCAGCTGAGCAGACAATTTGCTGGGTGCAGTTTAGCTGAACGACTTCCAAGGGGAGGAGGTGACCAGCGAGGTGGCTGAGCTGTGCTAAAGCTGGGAGAAAACTCTCAGAACACCAGGGATGCCTGGACACCATGCCTGCCCATGCCCAGCCTCTGAGCAGCCCGATTACTACTGGCAGCACAACAATTCCCACACAAATTTAAGTTAGCAGGAGAGAAAGAAAGATTTGAAGTAATGGGGGACATATGAATCATATCTGCAAGTCTTTCTATAATTTGTTTTTGAACTTTAAGATTTAAACTTATGTTGGTCAAAAGTTATTCTAGCTTCTCTAGGCAGGTAGTAATAGAAAGAAATGTGATATTTTTGATTAAGCCAGAACATTTACTGCCACTGGGAAGTGCTGCAGGTAACGTACTGTGGGGACATGGTGCTTTCTGCAATTTCTGCTGCAACTGCAATATCTCATAGTAAACCTTCAAAAGTACAGTGTAGAGGAAGTCTCAAATCATCCTCATTATCTGCATTTATACAACAGAACACCAATCTATTGAGTTACTAGAAGTTCTTCCAGTAAAATAAATTAAGATCAAGTCCCGATTCTGCTACCAAACACCCAGTATAAATCTAGACAACTTGCCCTACTTCTGCAGCATTATTCCAGATTTAAATCTATTCAACAAGGCTCTTAAATTTATGCCTACTTGGGCACTTGAGTGTTTCTAACAGTGTCATTGAGGTTGCTTTTTAAAATTCTCCAGTATCTTTGAAAAACTAAGCATGTGCCAGGGAGTAAAGACTGATCTCCAAGGCTAAAAACAACAGATTGACAGAAAGCTGGGAGCTAATACAAAACCATTAATGAAAATCAAAAGGCACAAGAGCTTCAGGAGAGAAGAGAGAAAAAAAACAAAAACAACAAAACAAAAAAAAAAAACAAAAACAAAACCTTAAAAATGTTTTGAAAAAGAGTCAAATCCTGTGAGGAAAAGGAGGCCTGAAGTCTGTGAACATTCACTTTAATTTCAAATACTCCAGTATTTCGTCCTACCTCAAGATCCCATTGTACTGATGCTGCACAGAGAGAGGCTGGGCCTCTGCCTCCCCAAAAGTTCACATCTCAGGCTTGCATACTGAAGATTTCCACTTTTTTGTAGCTTCTTAAACACCCCACAAATCCAATCATTATCTGTAATCTACTAGCAGAGCAAGCAAGGTGCAGGAAAGAGAAATAATTTACCTCAGGCCTTATCACACATTCAGACACTGGGAAATGAGACCTGGTCATCAATTTATTCTACTGTCACAAACAGGGAAAAATCTAGATATGTTTGGCAATAGCCTTTCAGGGTTTTGCTTTCCACATTTCCTGATGTTGCCAATCTGAAATGCCTCCAAGATCACAACTGTTCAGATGGAAGATAGGAAATACCACAGCCTTATTTTCTTAATACACACTACAAAGATATAACCTCAGCCTAACCTTGTAAGTTTAGTTTGGGATCATCTTTATGTTCCAGGTAACTCCCAGCCCAGCCAGCTCAGGCTGCTTAAGTGATACTGTAATATGAATAATAAATCTTAACTTGAGACCAAGTGAGATGCTATTGAATTCTGAAAAATTGTGCTTTAAAACGCCACTTCAAAGACCTGTGCAAGCACAGGAGAAAGACCTGTCTGGCTGTGGGGATGTTAGGTTTCCCAAACAGGGCACATGGATACTTGTCTTGCTGTCTGCAGGCAGGTCTTTGCCCACTCTCTCCTGTATTGCGCTTTGGACCATGTACCTGATGTACACATTGATTTCTTCCCTGAATAATCGTCCCCCTAATTAAGCCGAGTGCTGCTTAATTCAGCCAGCCTGTAAACACTGCACTCGTTATTCAGAGTTCTCCAGATCTGAGGGAACTGGAAGGAAATGAAAACAAAGCTCCTCACAGGATTTAACATCCACCCCACTGTTCCACAGAGCCTCAACTTGGGGTGCAGCATCATCCTTTGTCATGAACAAACAGATGTGGGAAGAGACCCTGCCTGATCTCCCACCAGGAGGACCAAGGGCTCTTCCTTTAGAGTGTTCAGAGCCCATGGACGTGGGAACAATCCTTGAAAGGGATCAGGGGAAGAAGAAAAGGCATAGCCCTTCCACATGGTTGATGCCAATTCTCCCACGTCCTTTTCCAAGGCACAGCAGATGCCCATGGAGCAGCTTCCAGCCCCTGGCTGTGGTGATGCTGAGCTCCAGCATGCCCATGGTGCTCACATGCTGGAGCACAAGGCTTGCATTCCTGGCTCCTAGCAGCCTGATGACTTGGAGAATTTGAAAGAAATATTATATTCTCTCTCCCACCTGTTTGTGCATTAGCCACAAGCCAGAGCAGCATCCAAGCCTTTATGCATCATAAGAAAGGATGGGATCTGGTTGAAGCTCATAAGAAAGTGGCCACCCAGGTATTTGGCTAGGCTACACACAAAGAGCCCTGCCTTGGGGATGGATTAGAGTGGGTGTCTTCACAGGGCTCCATCTTTGTCTCCTTTTTCTTTTGAAGCTGCTGAAAAAAATACCAGTAGGTCTGTGCAAGAACAGAAGATGGAAACAGGCAAAGATAACCACGTCATGGAGGGAGAGAGAGCAGGATTAGAAAAAACAAGTGTGCAGCTGGACATTTTTGTTCAGAAATAGTTTCAGTTTGATGTAAAAGCATTTAGAAATTGAAAACAGTGAGTCAGAACAAGCCAAAATCTGAAATAGTTTCACCTGGAGCAGTGATATGTTAATTCAGATTTCCCAAGTATTTTTAGAGATGTGAAGGCAGCTGTCTTAGATCACCTAAAGTTTGGTCTGTTTTCACCTCCTTGCTTTTATGGATCTTAATTTCCTTTTTTTTAATTTTTATTTTTTTTTAAAGAAAAAAATTATGCCTCAGAACAAATTTATCTGTTGCAGGTTGAACAAAACATCTATTTAAATCTAAGTGATTTTTATCTTTTTTACCATACATAAAAAAAGAAAACAGCTTATTTTAGGTTGATCCCAAAAGAAATGACACTGTCCTAAGCAAATCAATGGAAAGACACTGTTAAGAGCTTTCAACACCAAGCACTGTAACCAGACAGTAAAGTTTCTGCTTGTACAAACATAACTTCCCCCATGCCTTCCCAAAATTTTCCTCAGTCATGTTTTTCTCTCCACAGACATTCACAAGGGAGGCTATTTTGAGAGCCTACAAGGATTATTCACTGGAGATATTTTTAGTAGGTGTGACCATATTCAGAAATGATACTTTCACATGCATGCATGCACACTCTATTATTGTTTTTAAAAGATCTTACTAAGTACTTCTCAATCAAGGCTGTTTGGGAACCACTCATAGTTGCTTTATTCATGGCAGATGTTGTTCTCAGTCTGTGACTGGCCCCCTGGAACATCTTTTTTTCATACAGACAAATAACAACTATTGGAAAAAAACCCCAACTAAATACAAGTATCACCATTCAGTCAACTATTCATATGGATCAGGTGGTTTTCAGGAATAACTGGCAATATTTTGTACATTTGTAAAGAGCATAATAAGGTCCCATAAATAATATTACATAGAATTTAGTCTTCAGAGTCTGAAAGTTAAAATTAAGCTTTTCAATAGTGTCAGTCTCCTCAGTAGTTTGGATTTGCTTGCTGACCAGTAATGCTGTAGAGCAGATAGGATACCAGCAGTAGGATTATCAGCCATACTGTTTCCTTTATTCACACATGTAAAATTCCACATTTCTTTATGTGAGATTTTTCAGAATTAACATTGTTATTATCAGCTTAATTTGTGGTTTGTTTTTTTTTAAAAAAAGGGTTGCAAAATGATGGCAGATCTAAGCAAAACTCTAGTTTAGAAAGCTCAAGAAATGTTCAGAAGGTTTCAGGTATGAGAAGAGCAGTAGTTTGATACTGCAGACATAATGTGTTTCAAAGATCCTATAAACAGATGAGTAACTTACAGCAAAAAGAGGAACTCAGACAATAATGTGTGCTTACATGGAGGGAAAGAAAATGATACAAAAGAGAGCACAGCTCTCAGCACAGACAGATAAACCTAGAGAGATACCAAAGGTAGCCAGGCACAGCAAGGTAGAGAAAAGCAAATGCAAAGAAAAGGAGTCCTTCAGGCAGGCTACAAGATAAACTGTAAAAAAACACACTGAGTTCCCATTTCAGAAGCACATAAGCTGCTTAGTCTGTGTCCTTTGCAAAAGCAAGAGAAGCAGCTGGCTGAGTTAGTGAAGGACTATAGGAGATGACTGAAGTAGTGCATGGCACAGTAATGGAGGCCCCTACATCCCCAAGGAAGTGATGTACCAACACTGATCACATGCAACACCAGTGACAAATACTGTTCCTGCCTTCCAACAGCACCAAATAATCAAATTTATAGAAGCATTTGATTTAGCTTTTTCACCCCTTTTTCTGTTTGTAGAACTGCAAACAATGGGATTTTCACAGAGTGAAAGACTCTCAAATGCCTTAGCAGGTGAAGAACAAGATTTAGCGGGGACACCAGATGGGCAGGACTTGGGAGAGCTGTCTCCGCTATAACTGACATGGATTTTAGTTTTTGTGTTTGCAAGGGCTCCTATCTCAGGGTCCTAATGGGAAGAGATAAGCAGTGCAAGGAGGAGGCACTCAGTGTTTTCTTTATTATGGAGCATCAGAAGATGCTTTTTCACACAGCTACTAAAGGGCTTCTGCACCGGCACTGCACTTTACACACAAAATATCTGGAGTAAGGGTGTGATCAGGATCTCCTGGGTTTTCTCCCAAATTATCTTCCTGCGTTAACAACCAGGGAGAAAATGATAGAACGAAAATATTCAGCTGCAGAAATGCAAACAACAAAATTAATTACTTTTTTTCCAAGCTGGTCACTAAGCACAGGAAAGTGTTATCAGCTGGTCCCCATTTAATCCATGGCCCTCCAGGTCTCCTTTCATGAGAGCAGAGCCTCCAGGAGGAAGGTTGATGTATGCTTGCACAGAGAGGCTGTCTTGCTGCTGTGGGAGGATGAACTTGCATCCTTTTAGAGTAATGACAGAAGAGACAACTGAGTGTAACACCCACAGGCAGAGCCTGTCACAGCAGGAAGGCAGCGAGGCCAAGTTGACCCATGCGCAACAGCACCCAGAAGCCCTGGACATATTGGGTTCTTTGGGCCTCCTCCACTCACATGCAACCACCTCTGTGCTGGAGACATCCAGGGGTGGGATGAGCAGCCCCATGAACCCACCCAGACACCCACCAGCTCTCCCTCAGCTGTGAAGTGCAGCCTGCAGGCTGTGGGTAACACGGCTCTGCCTCCAGCCCCAGCCATGTGCAGTGAAGCAAACTGAGACCAAAGGAAAGTTGTTGCAAAATTGGCCTGAAGTGCAACTAGTCTGAGAGACTGCAAATTCTTCAGGAAGGAAAAAAAAAAAAAAAAAAAGATAAAATAAAATTAAAATTAAAATACCCCTGCCTTTTAAGGGCTTGGAAAGCATCCTGTGGGTGGCAGGTGCTCCTGTGAATAAATGACAGGCTCTGTCAGACCAAGTAACTTGCAGGTTCCTCCTGCAGGGTCACACCTGAGCTAATGATGTTGAGCTGGAGGCCCGTGTGCCCGTTACCCATCCCTGGAGCTGGAGGCACATGTACCCCATCACTCATCCCAGAGCCAACTGCTCCCCACATCTGCAAAATCTGGGCAGAAAACAGACCCTTTACAGATTTCATCTCTGGCTGGGATGGGGTGACCCCTATTTCTGCTGCCCTAAAGGAAACTACTCCTGACGGGAGGGGAGTCTTTGAAGTAGGATTCTAACACTGTGTAATGGCTTTTTTTTTCCAAAAAAAGTTAAACTTTGCATAGTTTGAAAACAGCTCTGGGAGAAGATGACAACAGCTGAAGGAGTTTAGCTAGAAATTGTGTTACCTCTTGATCCATCACCTCTGTGCAGCAGCTCTGTGTGCAGACTCCCAGCTTGTTTGAAGGTGGTTGGGATGGCTTCAGGCTCTTGGCTTTTTTATGCAAGCAGATTTTCATGCTTTGATATCTTCTCTGACATGACTTTTGATCCAGTGGAGGTGATGCTGACACTTTTTTTCACTGGGAATATTTTATTTGTGTACAGTGCTGCTGGAGCATTGCAGTTGCCTGAGTTATTTCGAGGGAGCTCTTTCACAAAAGTACAGCCTGATAAATGTGATTTAAAATGAGAGCTCTGCTAACCGCAGTCAAGGTACCTGTTGTGATGCAGACCAAGGTATCACAGGTCAGCTGCACGCAGGGACTATCAGATGTTATTCAGGAAGGCCAGAAGAGAAGGGGACAGATTGGTCTGGGGATCTATGCAGTGAGAAGGACATTTTGGAATAGTCTGATTATTCCCGCCGAAAAGGGAATGATGTTTCAAGCTGGCAGACTGGCAAGTTTTTGGAAAATGGAAGAAATCCTGGTGGAAAGTCTGCATTTTGCTATCCCTGCTGGGGTAAAGCAACACAGGGAATGAGGGTCACATGCCAAGGAATACTTTGTGCCTGGGGGAACCCCCTGCTGAAGGACTTTGAGCTAATTGAGAAAGTCAAACATCCATATTCCTGCTAAGAAAGAGGCTGCACTACTTTCATCAAGCATTTTAGCTACAAAGGGAACTGTTCATTAAGGCAGAAGGAATTAAAGGACGTACTATTTAATGGGCCAGATTGATGTGCACACTGGTGCAGATATATTTCAAATTGACTAAATGCCTGTTTTGGCTGAAATAGTCTATTTTTTTTTCCCCTTGGCCAAGATTATTTGTTATTTTTTCTGTTTGTGTGCCCTGTCCTTTGCTGTGACCCCAAACAGAGCTGACACTAGCCAAATTAAGGTGTCTGTAAAAAATTCCACAAAAAACCCAACAAAACAATAAAAAAACCCACAAAACAAAAAAGGGGGAAAAAAAAAAAAAAAAAAACCCCCAAAAAAAAAAAAGGGGAAAAAAAAAAAAAAAAAAACCCCCAAAAAAAAAAAAGGGGAAAAAAAAAAAAAAAAAAACCCCCAAAAAAAAAAAGGGGGAAAAAAAAAAAAATAAATCATTATATGTCCTTATTTATACCATTCTAAGGCCCATAGAAGCAACTTAATTTTGTCCTCTTGTAATTCTCATCCCACCTAAACTAAATTCCAGCCTGATTGTATCCAGTGTAAGGACTCACAACATGAATGACACCAGCTCCTCACCAACACAGCTGCCCTCTGTGATGACTGAAGGAGAGAAATGGGTCTGCACAACAGCACCTTCTCCTTCCTTTCCTAAATCGATGAGGTGGTCTTTTTTTTTGTTGTTGCTTTTTTCTGTGTGTCTGTGTGTGTGTAATTGCATGAAAGCCCAGTGGTGTGGAGCTGGTAGGCTCTACACAGAGCTAAGCTGCTCTGAATTTATACAACTTTTCCAGTTGATGTAGGTACCCAGGTGCTAGCCTCTGTAGTGGGACTTCCACCAGAGACAGAAGGTGTCTCACACATTTCTGTTATGAAGGAAAACTATCCTACTAAGCTAAAGAATTTCAGTGCAGAGCAGTTGTAACAGCTTGTTTACAGGAAGCTGCCCTGAAAAGTTGATTTGAATTTTTAAGTCGATCAGTTAAATGACATTAATTAAAGCCCTTTGTGAGAACTGTCAGAATTAAAGTGGCTTTGATTTGATTTGGTTTACTTCTCTTCCAAGGCTAAGTCATCTTAAAGCCACTTTAATTGTGAAACAGGAAGTTTAATGCAATTTAACTAATTCACTTTAAACTCCTGCTTTTAGTTAATTTAAATCAACTTTTCTGCTTGTCCCTGTATGGGCATGACCAAGGAAAAGTGAAGACCACTTAAACAGAAACACCTAAAAGTAACATTGAGAAAATTAAAAAATTTTCACTAGCACATTCAGGACGTTACTATCTTCATTACCAACAAGCTTTGGGAATTGCAGGTATCAATGTCACAGTCCAAGGAGACACACTGAGAAACAGACCCTCAGTGCTGAGCTACAGCTACTCATCAAACACAGGATGGCCAGTCCTGCACAAAAAAAAACTTTACTCCAGCCTAAAATATGAGATAACAAGTTAAGAAAATGCCTTTTCAGCCCTCAGAAAAAAATAAATAAGAGCTTTGGGACATGGGCTGTAGAGTGGGAAGAAGAGATCTGCCTGAATATGTGAAAAAAGGAAGTTTTATTCCAAGCTCTGGTGACAATTTCCACATCCTTTCAACCTCCGGAGCCAGAAGACACAAACAATATTGTTAAAATGTTGTTGGAGGAGATCTGATCTTCTTTGCCACAGAAGCATCATGCAGACTTGTTTCAGGCACTGGTAATAGCCATGTAGCAGCCTGGAGCTCAGAGATTTTGGACCTGGAGGCATCCATCTGGCCAGGTGTGGCACCAGCCCTGGCTCTGTAGGGCCAGTACAGAGCCAAGAGCGGATCTGCCAGGCGATGCCACAATGTTACCTAGGAATTTAAAAATTCCAGGTGAATCTTTGAAAACTGTCCATCCCTACAGGTGCAAGTTGCTTTCATAAGACATTTCAATGCCCACACAAAAATCTACACCCCTTTTGCATCACGTTTTTGTAGCTGGTAGGCTGGATTTCTGCAGCAGCCAGCGCTGCTCCCCACACCAGAGCGATGATCAGAGTAGGGAACTGCCACATTAAATGAGAGGGAGTACAAGACAGGCTTCTTGTGCCGCCCAGATCCATTTTAGTTTTGAATCATACTCCAAGCAGCAGCCTAAGTGAGAGCAGAGGTGGTGATTAGGAGGCCTGTGTCTGTTTGGAGCTGGCTGTGTGCATGACTGAGCATGAACGGCCTGATGACCCTTGGGTGGAACTCCCCTGGGAGGGACTGAGCAGGCAGAGCTGAGGTGGCAATGATTACCTGCCATGCAAGGTGAGTTATTGTCTCTTGTGATACTAAAGATGTACTGTACCTAATCGTTCATTGCCTAAATGCATTCAAATGGTTGATATTGCTGCAGCCAGAAACATCCATTCACATAATTAGTTTACCTTCCTACTTTAAGCCAAATGGAAATTCCCCCTGTAAAGCACTCCTAAGCTGGCTGTTGTGCCAGTGCTGATCAGCACAGTCATTTTGACTTTGCAAAGTTCCCTGGTTTTCCCCAGGTGGATGTGAGGTCCTTCAATCCCCTACCTTATAGCAGTGCCTTACCACAGCCCCTACAGGGATGCTCTGGAATCTTCTCTGGGTAATCTGACCCCCAGATTTGTAATGGCACCTGCTGAAATCAATGGAAAAACAAGTCATTTTGTGACAGGTTTGTTACCCATCAGTGATCTTAATTCCAGGTGTGTGTGACAGGGAGGACAAGAGATGACTCATGCCTTGTCAGAAATCCTCTGTGACACACATTTTCATTTATACCTTTTTTCCAGACGAACCTCAGCTATTTGCATGTAATAAATGATCTTCAGGTGACTTCCTCTCCCTTCCTTGGGAGTCATGAATATTTGACTTAACAAATTAATCTTTTCACTCCCTTCACAGGAAGACAGATACCTTTATATATGGAGTGCATGAAACAGAGAACAAAAAATAAAATTAAATTAAAAAATAGACCACAAAGGATAGCATCTGATTTTCAAGTAACTCTGGTCGTCAGAAGAGTTGAGCCAGACCCTCAACTACAGTGGAGGAATCCTATTTAAATCAGCTATGCACCTCTTCTTCTAATAGAAATCTCACTAGTCCTGTTTTGCAGGCAACAACATTCAGAGCCTAGACCTGGGTTTAAACTCAGCACTGAAACCAAGCAGTTTCAGAATAATGGATCTTGTCATTGTCTTCCAGTGTGTTTAGGAGGAAAGCTGGACTTTCTTCCATTAAGCTGAAGAATTGAAACTGAATTTCTCTGTCTTCAAAAACTGCCTGAAGTGTCAGGGCTGGGAAGAAGAGAATCCTCTGACATCCTTAATATCAGCATAACCCCATTATTAAACTTAGCATAATTTATTGATTTGCAAAGGTGGTGCCCAGAAAGGCATAGAAATGTAGAATAGTTTGGGTTGGAAGGGGCCTTTAAAGATCATCTAGTCCAATACCCCTGCAGTGAGCAGGCACATCTTCAACTAGATCAGGTTGCTTAGAACCCTGTTCAACCTCACCCTGAAAGTTACCAGGGATGGGGCATCTACCACCTCTCTGGGCAACCTGGCCCAGTGTTTCACCACCCTCATTGTAAAAATGTTCTTCCTAATATCTAGTTTAAATCTGCCCTTCTAGTGACTGTTTCATAGGGGCAGAGTTTACATTTGGATCATCATTCTTAATGCACAGGCACATGGCTTTAGTGGGAGAGGGCCCTGATATGAGTGTTTGGTGCTAGTACCTCCATCACCTACATGGCAAGGAACATTCAGGGGTAGTGCCAGCATTTTGCTATTGCTGTGTTATTGTAGTTCTTCCTTTGAGTCTTTTTGTTAAGCCTTCAGCAGCAGGACTGAGCTCTGCAAAGGGCTGCTTAGATGCTCATAGTCCTCCTTGTGCAGTATTACACCCTGTGAAGAGCTCACTAAGTACAGGCAGTACTTAAATTTCCTCACACCATTTACAGGACTTAAATTTCCTCACACCATTTACCCCAGAAGGGTAATTCTGCTGAGGTGCAGAGTAGGGTGTCAGGGTATGGAGTCTCATCCCTCTGGTTGCTTGTATTTGCCTCTGCATTCTTTGCTTTTGACCTATCAGATATGTTACTGAGCCCTACAATTATTTTTCCATTCATCATCTTCTTTCCTGACTCATTTAGCAAGCAAATACTTCTTGACCTCCTGTGCGCTGAGATGCACCATCCAGCTCAGTGTGGTGGAAAGTGTGCATCTGCTGCCTTTGGAAACTCTGCAAGTTGAGAGCAGAGAACAGTTACCCCCTGGATATTTTGTTCCAGTTCCACTCCAGTGATTGTTCATGTAAGAAAGTAATTTTTCTTTTTTCCTGTCTGGATTTACGCAAGAAAAACAAAACAGCCTGTTCATTTCCTACCTCCAGGCAGGCTTCCTAAAGGGTATAGGAGGAAGATCAGTGGGGATCCTAGGAGCTTCTTGGTCAGGAATACAGAGGGTCATCAGAGCATCAGTCAAACAAGCATACTGGTACAGTGAGGTGGCTGCTGTGCCCCAAAGCAGACCACAACTGTCGAGAGCCACAGCCTACCTGCTCCCTGAAGTCCCTCCTGCAACAAATTGAGCCATAATAAGGTCCAACCCCCACATTGCCAACCCAAGAGGCCACCCCCCCACAAAGAGTCTCACTGCTGTATTGCTGCTGCTTTGCATTTTTCATGAAGGGATGAGGAAACAGATGTAATGAGAGATTTGTACAACCAGGGGTGTACTGTGAGCATCAAATGTCTGGGTTGAAACTGTACACTTCATGCTGAACTGCCAGGTTGTCCTCAAAAGAATATCTCATCCCCACTGGCTAGCTGTGATTGCAAGGAGGACTTTTTAACCACAGAGAGCTCAACCTTTCTTTTTTTTCCCCCAGCATTTCTAGTAATAGAACAACACTGTTCTCTTGTCCTTTTGCAGCTGAAGAACAATGTGTTGTGGGAGATGGAGGGATGAGCCTTCTGTGATGTTCTTTTGCCATTCCCTGTTGTTTCATGCCCTTTGTTTAGGGGGAAATGCAGGGCAGGGACTCTGGCCTTATGTGAGGAAAACCAGGTTTGCTATCAAGTAACAAAAGCTGCTACCCAAAAGAAGAATTGGAATGAGGGTGAAGGATTGGAGAGTGGGTGGAGACAATGGGTGTTGTGAAGCTCCCTTTGTCCACAGCTACAGGGAGCTTACAACAGACAGTAAGATCATAAGTGCAGGGTACAGACCAGAACCATGTGTGTTTCCTTATCTTTAGGTCAATAGCAGAAAATTACAACACTCTCTAACTGTGTGGTAGAGGAAGGGGAGGACAGGTGTGTGTCAAGATCCAGCCATGTCCCTGACTGCAGAGGTAGCTGCCAAAAATGGAAGCATCAAAGAACAGAGCAGCCACCATTCATTGCCATGGGCAGATCCTGCCTCCCTGCCTGGGGCTCTCACAGCCTCATGTCTTAGAACCATAGAATAGTTTGGGTTGGAAGGCACCTTAAAGATCTTCTAGTTCCAAGCCCCCTTCCATGGGCAGGGACACCTCCCATCAGACCAGGTTGCTCCAAGCTCCATCCAACCTGGCCTTCAACAGGGATGGGCCTTCTATAACTTCTCTGGGCAATTGGTGCCAGTGTCTCACAGCTCTCACAGAAAAGAAAGTATTTCCTAATCTAAGTCTACCTTCTTTCAGCTTAAAAACTTACTAGTACTTCAAGCCTGTCCATCCCATGTCTCCTTGATGGACAGGAGACATCCCTCCTGTGCCAACCAGGTCATCAATCCCACTGCAATGTGGGCCACCACCACTGTTTCTCTCCTGTGACCTGGATGCTACGGCTGGTGCCTGGAGCTCATCTGTGGCTCAGCCCTTGGCTATCTAGGGAAAAAGGGCGCATGGCTTTGCCATGGCTGTAGGGAGCATCCAGCTCCCTGTAAGACCATAAAGAGTACAAAAGGTCTTCAGGCATCCAGTTGTAACAGACAGGAGGAGCAACAGAGGAGGAGTAGCCACCCCCCATCACCAGGGGCAGCCCATGCCCATCCCTCCCCTGCCTTTCCTCCTCAGCCTTTGGTCACCTGGCTTCTTGTTTGCCAGCCTGGTTTGGAGCAGCCCTTTTTATACCCATCCTGGGCCACCCATGTCACCAACACAACCTGTGACATGGCCACTAACAATGCTCTGTCTGCTGTAACACAGCCAGGACATGGCTAGGACTGCTGCCTGGGGTTGCTGCTGGATCCCTGGGACATGGCTATTATCTTGCACCATTCAGTCAAGACGAAATAAATACATAAATAATGAAAATTAACTAATCACAATAAATAACACCTGGTAATACTGGGATGGGAAAGTAGGCATTTGTAGCAGCTGTTTAAAGAATAGGACCTCAGCAAAGGTTAGAAAGAATTAAAAGCAACAAATGCTACCCACTGTTCAGTTTTAAAGGTTTGTATGGTACTTGCTGCTGAGATCTGTGGGTTTGAAGGCTAAATTCTGGAAGAAAAATGCTTGGTAAGTTGGCTGAAGGCAGTATTTTGCACCTTTGGAATTAAAGACATGTCCAGCACCAAACCCTGAATCCACAAGTGGCTGACAGTGCTCAGCATCAGCTGCAAGACCCACATCTTTCTTTCCCTGAAAGAAACCAAAGATTTTGCCAGGGACTGTCCTGTGCCACTTCAGTTGGACACTAGAATGGAATACATGAATTAGCTTCCATCTGCTTTTTTTTTGCTGCAGGCAATTACACACAATCTCTTTAACTGACAGCACTAGAGGCACTGGGCACAAACCAAAATGCAGGAGTGTTTCCCTCTGAACATCAGAAAACACTTTTTTACTGTGAGGGTGACTGAGCACTGGCACAGGTTGGCCAGGGAGGTTGTGGAGTGTCTGTCCCTGGAGGTATTCAAAAGTTGTCTGGACACACTCCTGGGCAACTGGCTGAAGTTTGGCCATGTCTAAGCACAGGGGTTGGACCAGATGGCTTCCAGAAGTCCTGTCCAACCTCAACAATTCTGTGATTCTGTAATTCAGACATATGGAGACTTACTGAGAATCAGCTCACACATAGTGAATGGTTGCCATTAACCTTCTTCCAAGTTTTGCCCAAAGACAGCCACCCCAGTAACTGGCTGATACCACATGATGCCACAGATAGTGGGCTAGCCAGGAGCACTCAGGGACCACATCCTTCTTGTGCAAGCTTGGACCTTCCTTTGGACATAAAAAAAATGGCAGATAGTTTAGAGATGGCAGATAATTTTCCAGGCAGTGGACCTGTGAGCTGTGCAGTCTTCAGCTGGGAGAAATTAAGATCCCAAAAGGCTGGCCAGTCCTATATGTTTTAGACTTGGAGAAGAGTCAGCCTGGAGAAGACTCTGGGGCAACCTTAGAGCACCTTCTAGCACCTGAAGGGGGCCTGCAGGAAAGATGGGGAAGGACTTTTTACAAGGGTGTGTAGTGATAGGGCAAGGGGTAATAGTTTTAAACTGGAAGAGGATATATTTAGGTTGGACATTAGGAAGAAGGTCTTTATTGTGAGGGTGGTAAGACACTGGAACAGGTTGCCTAGGGAAGCTGTGGTTGCCCCCTCCCTGGAAGTGTTCAAGGGCAGGTTGGATGGGACTTGGACCTACCTGGTCTAGTGAGAGGTGTCCCTGCTCATACAAAGGGATTTGGAACTAGATGTTCTTCAAGGTCCCTTCCAACTGAAACCATTCTGTGATTCTATAGTTCCATGATTCTGTGACTTAAACCAAGAAATTGTCTAAGGCAGCTCATCTGCAGCCTTCAGTAGCCCTATTGCCCTTGAGGAAAGAAGGTGTTTTCCAGACATCAGTAAAGCTGCTGGGTTGAGCACAGACTGAGCAGCTCTGAACAGTTCATTACCCATTTCCGTGCCTGTGAGCAAAAGAAGGTGCTGAAACATTGTAATCCTCTGGCATTTTGCACCTTCTTTGCTTTCATTCTTTGCAGAGATAAATGGTTACAGGGGGTGCAAAGCAGTGACAACTCAAACCTGAAGTGTTTCCAGGTGGGATGAGCAGCACTGGTGCCTGAGAGACCTCACAAGAGCTCCTGCCTGCATTTGCAGATGGTAGGACTTAGAAACTTCAGCTGAGCTCCAGATAAGCATGTGGCCTTTGTGACTTCTGAATTCAGCACAGGTTCTGAACCATTTAAAGCTTTTGGTCATCATTTTTCATTTCCTCCTTTTACACAGAAATCTGAATCTCTCTGTGAATATAATGTTTAAACTCGCTCAGCAACAGAGCACATATAATGTGTAAGAAAAGTAGTTAAGTGCACCTTCCTTGGTTTACGTGCTGCAGGAGGTGCTGCAGCTTAGAGATGGTAGAACAAGTTAATAGTAAATAACTCCTGGTTGCATTTTTTTTTTTTTTCACCTGTTTCCTCTAAAATGAATCCTTTGGAAATCTGGCACAGCTGAGGCTTGAGTGAGGGACAACTTGGCTCCCTATTTAGCAGCTCCATCATGAATTGCAGTGTTAATCAAAAAAGAAACTGCGTAAAAATGGCACCGAGGTGCTGTCAATATGTGTTCTCTGCAGGTCTCCTGAGGCATATGTGCTGAGTTTAAGGACCATGTGTTTTTTTCTTCTCTCCCTGTCTCTTTCCTGTAGCTAGGGATGTGCTAGCCATGTCACACTCAGCTTTCCTGCCTCTCCCACAGTATTGCCAGTTAATGTCTGATTCCAGAAGCTTTGCAGTTGGCAATGTTTTAATAAGCAGAAAGAACACAGCTTGATTCTCAGGTAACAGGCTGAGCTAGCTGTGCTGGCAGTCAGAATAAAAAACATGCTATTGACTTGAAGACTGAGTGAATTTGGAACAGAAATTGCGGAGGAGGAATAAATGTGGCATACCAGGATGTCACTTCTACACTTTCCAGATGATAACTTCACTTTAAAGTGGAGAATCTCTGACAGTGATGTCCTCTTTTAAGCATCCAACATCTATGCCTGTACTTGGTCCTCCTGCGAACCCCCTGCCTTGCAGCTCTGCCGACTCACTTTGTGTATTCTTCACAGAATGCTCTGCTTATAAGAGTTGCTCAAGTTTGTATCCAAGTCAGAAGCATCATATTACAAGGAGGTGGCTGGGTTAAGAGAGGAGAAGTTTGCACTTGTTGGGCAAGGACATTGAAAAGCACTCTCTGGGAATACAAGTTGCAAGCTAGGTAGCACACATCAGACTGTGCTGCCTAAAAAAAAGTGCCTGGAAAATCCTTCCTTGCCCCTCACTGCAATATCCTTCTGGGCACCCATGAAATCAGCAGCCAAGAGAAGTTTTTTCATCACTTTCTGCTCTACTATTGACCTATTTATTCCCAGGAAATTAGTAGATCAGCTGGAATCTGTCAGTTGGCTCACATAGTTGGGATGTCACCAAGTGGTACCAGAGAGGGAACAGATGCCTTCTGCAGGGCAAGGCCACATCTGGGTGTGTGACAGCAGAGCACCTACAGTGCCTGGGCGCAGAGGGGAAGGGGAGCCATGGGAAAAAGGCAAGCCAAAGGCTGAGGGAGCTAGTGTCCTTTTGGGTGGAAGGATTAGTCCTTGCTGGCAGACCCTGTGGCACTGAAATATCTAATTTATTTTCAGGAAAGGGTGAAAAAGGATTAAAAGCAAGAAATCAGGCTTTTTACTTTTCTGGAAGAGACAGGCAGTTTGATAATAAGCCGCTTTCCCGTCGGCGGCTCAGAGTGATGCACTTCCAAGAGCCACATCCCTCAGGATGACATGCTTGGTGAGTGAGGTCGACCCTCTAGAAATCTTGTTAGAGTGTGAAAATGAATGTCTGTGTGCCAAGGATGCTAAAGCCTCTTTCAGAGGACAAGGAGCTGACCCTTCAGGGAAGGATGTTTCATAAACTGACCTGCCCCAGGACACTTCCACCCGCAGGAAACAAACACACTCCTCTCTCTTCACTGCTCCCAAAGGCAACCCCTCTCCTCCAGGGCTCCAAAGGCATGTCAAAACAAGTGTCTCTAAAAGGCATCAAATCATTATTTTTTCATGCCACATTTGGCACCACAGAAATCACCACGCAAAATCATTAGCAATACAAGATTCAGGAATATATGTCAAAAAGACAGTGAAAGCAGTTGTTTGTTGGCCTCTAAAAAGTATGTTTGCAGTCTGATTATAGTAGTCCTGGAGAACCAGAAGATGAAAATAACCATAAAGAAAGCTCTGAATATCATACTTCGCTGTCCAGACCTTGCATAATGTAAACAATGAATAAATGTTCCTCGTGGAAAAAAGGTACATGAGTTATTTTTAAAATTTATTTTAATGGTTACTGTGTTATTAATAATATATTTAGAGAACTATTTTCAGCTATGTGCCTAGATCTAGTAGAATAATTACATGCTCCACAACAGCAGCAAAAAGATGAGGAACTACATCTATCTTAGTGACCAGTTCTATAAATACGTTACTAAAAATTAGTAATCATTGTCATGGCTGCTTCAAGAGAGACTTGTTAACTAATTATAGATCAAGCTTTGCATTAAAATTAAAGCCATTTGCAAGATATTACAGCAAATGTAATGTTCCTGATAGATAACAGATTGACAGTCTTGGAACCTCAGGTGGCTGTGTAACCTCTGCAGCTTGATCAGTGCAAAACCAAGTTTTCAAACATTATTCCCCTGTCATGCCTCAAATTGGACTAAGTAGAAAAAGTACCTAAGACATATCATTCCTTGGCCATGGAGGCTGAGATTTCTTTAGACACCACTGGCTGGGGTGAACATGTGTCTGGCCAGGTCTGGCCTGAGATCACACCACACACTGCAGAGACCACCAAGACATTTTCACATTTTAAACAGCCCTGGACTAGCTGCCAAATTAAAAAAAGCACTTAGGCATTTTTTTTCAGCCTGTCCTCTTTGGGACTTCACTCAAGGTAATGCCTAACCCACTGAATTTCTTGATGTAAAGACCCTGTAGCAAGTGTGCTAAACACAACATAAATTGGCCCTGGAAACTACTTAAATATGGTAAGATCTTGGCCTGTTTCTGCCTAGTTTTGTGTTTTACAGTAGCTTGTGTGATGGGATCTCAGTCCATGATTAGTAGCCTCCCCACAATATAAACCACACAGAATAACACCAGAGACACCGTTGCTGCCACAGTAAAATAGATTTGGTGTATTACATGTGTCTAGTAAGAAGACTTCAGAAGTACTTTAAAATTGTGGATGACTTGAGAAAAAGGGGGAAAGGGGCATACTGGCAAATCATATTTTCTTGTAAATTACATGTAAAATTCCAGGATTTTAGCCTGGAACAAAATCTGGGGCTCAGTGGCTGACAAAAGTTAAAGCCCAGCCTTGTACTGCAGCTCCATCACTGGAAATAAAAATAAAATAATAATAAAAAAGCTATACACAGTGCAACCTTGAACATCAAAAGGACCAAGCAGGCTGCCAGAGAAGAGTGGGCTACTTCCACTTGCTTGATCTTCTTGCTCTGGCTAAAATATTATTAATATTTTACTACATTGACTGAGGCATATCTTTTTTGAGCAACAACTTTAAAAACCAAGCCCATGCAATACAGAGATAAATGTGGATTCCCACAGATTATGATGTATTTCAGGAGAAAAAGCTGTAAAATAATGGACAAAAATATGGAGTAAAGCAACAGCTTCCTTTTTTATTTTGTTTTGTTTTAATTTGGATTAATTTTTCCATTTACCTGTAGAAAACAGAGCATCTGGTTGCAAAGAACCTGGTATCTGGACTGCAACATCCAATTACAAGTAATCTGCATCACTAGATACTTCTTTATGTGCCTGGAAACTATTTTGATCCAACAGAAATTAGTTTACTGCATGCATTTACAGGTACACAAAGAAAACAAAAAATATGACTGAGCTAAAATTCAGCTCATTATTTGTTATTGTGGCATTCATTATTGAACAGATTCTTATGATACTGTACAATTTAAATCTTCCACTAGCAGTAGTCTTTCTTCTGAAAAGAAATGTTGGAAGCTGGTATGTTAGAAATTAAACCTTAAAATGTAGAGTAATAGCACAGCCCAGTGGCTTATCAAAGAACAAACCAGCACTTAGAGATCCAATGATCTGGGCAATTTTATTTGTGTGCTATTAAAAAGTCTGGAAAATGTGAAGATGGGACATTATTCTAGGGTCAGGTAGAAGTAAGTGATCTTTATTCAAATCCCTTTTCTTTATGCAAAATCACTCTGAAATACTGCTTCCAGTTATACAGGCTATAAAGCCCAGCTGTCACTCTCATGAGTAGAATTACTTAGGATTGTTATTCAAAACTCTGTTTAGAAGAATACTTTTATTTAGAATAATTTATGCTCTGATTTCTGTTATTAGTATAATTCTATTGTTGTCAAGAATTATTCTGTATCTCATTATTCCCTTACCTACTTGCTTGGATTTGCTTTTATTCTCTTGTACAATTTGCATATATCCCAGCAGTGACCTGAAATCTACCTACACTGCTTCCACCCACCTATTTATTCCAGGCAATAGTTGGTGTCTGACAAAAACATACACCTCTACCACGCCCATCCCCAAATTAGTTCTGGGTGTCTTATACTGTGTTACAGCAACACGTTAGAGGAAAAGAGCAGCTTGTTGTTGCTGTGCTGGGAGCTTCAAAAACACCCACAGGCTGATCAGGGTACGTGGTGGGGAGGCATCTGGTAGCACCAGTTGCAGTCATGGTCCCCAGCTGTGCGACCTGAGGGTCTTTTTACACCCTCCTTGCCCACACATGGAGGTCTCCTCCCCTAAGCAGGAGGGGTGGTGGGGTTGGAGGATGTTGCGTGCCCAAGTCTCATTCCATTTAGGAAGAGGAGATGCATTTGGGGGTGGCCTGGGACACAGGACAGGGAAGGCCTCTCCAGTTCCTCACAAACAGTGCTTGGCTGAGCCAGTCCATGGCAGAAGGAAACAAACAAGGCTGCTGGACACCTGAAAATGGAGCCCATGCAAGTTAGCACGTGGAGAAGGCAAATACTTGACCGAGTCACCAGGAAATGGTGGAAAGCACTGAGCCTGAGGTCTGACTCCCCCAAGCAAACAGAGCATCTTAATTCAGGATGCACAGCCCTTTCTCCTCTGATGAAGTGCTGACTCCATCCCTTCACAGGGGACACAGCTTAGGTGTTCAGATTGCAGCAAAACCTGCAGAGTCCAGAGGTGGAGCATGGATATCCCAGCTGGGAGGAAGGGGATAAAAAAACCTTGCTGGAGAAATGACAAATTCAAAACAATTACAAAAAGCCTTTGAGATATGCCCCTTGAACCAGAAGTCAGGTCAAAGAGCCTGTATTGATAGCACAACAAACACAGGTCCCCAGAAGCTAGATAGGCATAGATTTCCCTCTATTGACTAGAAGAAACAATGTACCTGTCCTAGATAATTCCCTAAATTAATTCTACCAGAAGATGCTACAGATAAGAGGTGACCTTGCACACTGAGTCAATTTGTGAGGCAGGGTACAGCTGACATAGCTAAGCCCTGCACACCTCAAGTCTCTGAGTCTGAATTTTAGCTTTGTGTGTGCTTCAAATACATCAATTTAATTTTCCATCCTTGTTAGACCCCTGAGCAGCAAAGAATGGGATTAAAATAACAATTAATAATAAAGCTAAAAAAAAAAGTGAGTCAGACTCTGAGCTGTAATTAGTGCTTTTAAATTTCAGTATAGCCCCAGAGAAAAATAAATGTAATCTGATGGAATTTTGCCCAGAAAAAAAAACCCCACAAAGGTACACCTCACTAATGACAAGGTCCCTGGGGATTTAGGGAGGCATGATGAAGCATGTGCAGTCAAAGAAAAAGCTCAGCCCCACTCTGGGCTCTAGGTGCTGATGGCTGCAAGCAGCACTGGTTTCACAAGATATAACCTAAAGAAAGGCCACGTCACACTGTAATCTGGAAGAGTGACAGGTATCACTTCTTGGTGGGGTATGGTGCTAGCAAAGAGCCTCATCTAGCATTATTCATGAGGAGGTGCCAGACAGTGATCCAGCAGCTGGAGAAATTAGTATATCAGAAGTTATAACACTTCTAATGGTGGTGATGGTGACATGACTCAGAGAGAGCTTTAGAATCACAGCATTATTTAGGTTAGAAAAAGACCTTTAAGATCATCAGTCCAACCATTAACCTAACTCTACCAAGTTCACTGCTAAAACATGTTGTCCCTAAGCACTACATCTACACAACTTTTAAACACACCCAGGGTGACTCCACCACTTCCCTGGACAGGCTGTTCTAGTGCTTGACAACCATTTCTGTGAAGAAATTCTTCCTAATTTCCAGCCTAAACATCCCTTGGTACAACTTGAAGCCATTTCCACTTGTCCAATCACTTGTTACTTATGAGAAGAGACCAGCACTTGCCTCTCTGTGACCTCCTTTCAGGTAGTTGTAGAGAGCAACATGGTCTCCCATCAACTTTCTTTCTCCAGACTAAATAGTCCCAGCTCTCTCAGCTGCTCCTCACGTGCCTTATCCTCAAGACATTTCAGCAGCTTCCTTGCCCTTCTCTGTACCAGCTCCAGCACCTAAATGTCCTTATACTGTGGCACCCGAAACTGAACACAGTACTCAAGATGTGGCCTTACCAGTGCTGAGCAGAGGGCAGCATTCACCTCTTCAGACCTGCTGACTACACAGTTTCTGATGCAGGCCAGGATGCTGTTGGCCTTCTTCGCCACCTGGGCACACTGACTTGTATTCAGCCAGCTGTCAATCAACACCCCCAGGTCTCTTTCTTCCAAGCAGCTTTCCAGCCACTCCTTCCCAAGCCTATAGCATTGCATGGGGTTGTTGTGGAGGGAAACATCAGAGATCAACTGGCCACTGAGCCCTGGATGGTGTCCAGTTGGTAAATGGGATGTGATCCCCTGTTTTGAAGGTGTGCTGAGATATTTATCTGTGTCAGTGTTGCTATGACATTTGTCCTCAGGACTAAAGTGTGGTCCTTGGATGGTTACAGTTGTTAGGACGGAGTGAGAAGACAGTCATGAAGCAGTAATCAGGTACCTGGACTCTGCAGAGGGGTGAAGCAATGCAGAACTGGAGCCCTTGAAGAGAGTTGCTTAGAAATCCCTCTGGAACAGAAGGCAATCAAGGATAGAATTGTTTACTGTGGGGTTTCAAACTGAAAACAGCCACCTAAAATGAGGGCAAAGGAAAAGGGACAAAGCACTTATTGCACACACAACCTTGGCAGCACCAGTTTCAGACCATGTGAAGCAGCCATGCTATGCACACCACTCATCTAGAGCCTGAGTGTGGCCTTACCCAAAATCCAAGGTGTGGTTCTCAGTAGCCCTGCTCACTTATAATCAAATGCCAAAAATATCAGCATTTGGTGGGCCTTGCTGCTTAAGGATTAAGCACACATGAGTCTATGGGGCCAGATGGGATCCAGCCAACTGTACTGAGGGAGCTGGTGGAAGTGCTCACCAAACCACTTCCCATTATCTATCTGCATTCTTGGCTAACCAGGTGTCCTGATTTGAGCCAGGATGAAGCCATTTTCCTTTTATTGATTTTTTTTTTTTTTTTCCTTCAGTAATCTATCTACTGACAATGCTGGAATGTTTATGCTTTTGCTGGGACTCCAAGATCACACCTTTGCTCTGCTGGCTCAGATACCACAGGGAGAACTATGACCCCCTGTAGGAGGCTGAGTTAGACAGACAGCAAATCTGGCCAGAAGTATTCCATTCTGTATATCTACATAAGCTCAGAGGAAGGTCAGAGATCACAGAAGACAACTTCCTTCCTGCTTCTTCTTCCCTTCTCTTTCATCCATGGCCCGCATCCCGGGAGGACTCCGTCCATCCATCACCACCAACCCCCAGGCTCGAGGTCTCCTGACCTTCATCACTCTGTGCTTTTCTCCAGCAGCTCCAGGACTTTTGGGGGCTGTTCTCAGCTCAGGAGATGCTGTGGGAGTTGCTGGGGGTGAGGGGAGGCAATAGGGGTTTGCACATTCCTAAGCACATTTGTATATAAATGTATATATTTTCTTTTATCATTAATGTTTAATTAAAGCTGTGTAGTTTAGTTTTCAATCCAGAGAAGGGCTGGAAGGAGGCTCTAGGGAACTACAGGCCTGTCAGTCTGACCTTCGTGCTGGCATAGGTTTTGGAGCAGATCATCCTGAGAACCATCACACAGCATGTGTGGGACAACCAGGTGATTACGCCCAGTTAGCATGGGTTCATGAAATGCAGGTCCTGATTGACTAACCTAATGTCCTTCTACAAGGTGATCACTAAAGGATTAGGGAAACACTGTGGATGTTGTCTACCTGGACTTCATTAAAGCTTTGACACTGTTTCCCACAGCATTCTCCTATAGAAACTGGATGCTCATGGCTTGGATGGGTGTGTGCTTGGCTGGATAATAAACTGGCTGGATGGTCGGGCCCAAAGAGTTCTTGTCAATGGAGTTTGTATGAGGTTCAACAAGGCCAAGTGATGGATCCTGCACCTCGGCCACAACAACTCCATGCAATGCTACAGACTTGGGGAAGAGTGGCTGGAGAGCTGCCCAGAAGACATGGGACATGGCTGAGAGGGGGACTTGGCAGTGTACTTGGTGAACAGTTGGACTTGATGATTTTAAAGGTCTTTTCCAAAAAAAAAAATAATTCTATGGCTCCAGGACAATGCAGTGACACAGCACTTCTGTACTGCCAAAAACTTCCCCAGACCCAAGAGTGCTTAGCAGAGCATCCTTCCAAAACCAGGACCTTTTCCACCCGTTTTCTCTCAGACACAATCCTGCAGGGGCTGTCAGAGGACCTCTTGCATACATTTTCCCTGGGTGTCAGAGAAGGAACCTTAAAAGCAGGAGAAAGCCCACAACTGTATAGCCCAGCTCCACCGAGATGCTTTCTAGCAAGGCCTCCTGTGGCACTGTGTGCTGCAATGGAAGACTGGCCCTGTTCTAAGTATCCTTCTGTCAGTCAGCTGTGGGCAAAAGTATACTGAGTGTGATCATTTGTTTGGCTCCCTTTTCAGCAGCTCTTATTTTTCTACTGTGTATCCCATTCCTGCCCTAGGAATGTGTCTGATTAGGGTCAATGCTACCTCTTCTCTTTTCAGCAGGGCACAGTGTGCTTCCCTGCTGTTCAGTTTTCCTTCTTCAACCTTTCAGGTACCAAGTCTGTTTGTCTCTTCATGTTTTGCTGCTCGGGTTTGACTGAACTTTATGCTTGTGTAGTTGGTGCTCCAGAGCAGCTCTGCCCTCCTGGCTTTCCTGATCAGCAGGAGTCAACAAACTCTTGTGTTTGTAAAGCCTTCCCTCACTCTTGAATCCTTCTCTGGCCCCTGTGTTTTCTCCACTTGCTTCCCTGTAACATCTTCCATGAGATCTATCAATCTTCCTCCTGGACAGAGAAAACCTCCACCAGGAACTTCCAGAAGAATCATGTCCACACTCTAAGCACCCAGACACAGATCACAAGCAAAGTGCAAAGCTTCCAAACCAGTCACCAAGTGACAAGAAAACAAACATTTCACTCTTCTTCCAAGGAGTTATGAATCTTCTTTCATCAACTCCACAGACCATCCTCTCTACATTTTTCTGTTTAGTGGCTGTGACACATTGGCAGTGCATGCAGCTCTGCTATACTTGAAGAATGTTTCCATTTATTTTATCTTCTTTATCTAGTTGAATCTGTGATTTTTCAGAGGCTCCTGTAAGCTGGAACAAGGCTGTCAATCCTCTCCCAGAAAATAAAATGTGAAGATCTTTTGATACCAAATCCCAAGGGATCCACAAAAGCATTCACACTCCAGCTTATAAATTAATTGTTCTTGGTGAAATATAGGTTGAAATACCAATATTTTAACGTGTAAATTTAGAACTATTATAATACCTCCCCTCCTCAGAGACACAAAAGAGGAAGTATGCAGAATATCTGTGCTTATTGTTTGTGCATTGCTCTGTTATCATAGACAATTTCCATTTTCTTATTTATTATAAACTCATTCAAAGTTGTCACCAAAGCATTGCCATATCTTGGCCTTTAGCTTGGGAGGACTGTCACCTGAAGTTCTTCTTTATGTATATATGCTTCTCCTGCCTGGTTTTAGCATTTCTACAGTTTCTTGAAGAATGCTGTGTTGGTGAGTGTGTGGAACTGAAAACTGCAGATCCCAGAAGCCTTTTGTTTAGGGAAAAACAGGAGCATGTCCTTCAAAATACAGTTCAGCTTCTCAGAGATCTAACCCCAATTCTTGGTTTTTGTTCCTTTTTCCTCTTCCCAATCACCTATCACAGGAAGGAAGATTATTTCCTTCTACTTCTTGCCTCATCCCTCATGAGCTTTGCCTTTCTGTGCGTACATTAAGTTTGATTTTTGCCTTCCTCTCTCAGCATCTGAATTTATACAATTTAGGGCTTTTAATGGTTTCAGGCAGGTAAAATATCTCATTCACAAATAGCCTGGACTGTGCTTTAAGTGTTTCCCTTCCTCCCTCAGAAGGTGAAGAGTTTCAATAAAATTATGTCCTTTTTGTCTAATTTCCTGCTTTGACTTGGTCTTTTCACTCTCCTTGAAAGCAAAGTAAGTACGTGGGGACTATGTAGTTCACTTATAATTGAAACAATAGACTATATGGGTTCCTTTAGAGCAATTATACCTATTGAGCCAACAAGTCAGTTGTGCATTTGTATTAAGTCCAAGTAGTAAAATATATTTATGATTTTTATTATTTTTTAAAAAATTAAAGTTACTGCTCATTTAGTCTCCAGAGGCAGCACAATGCATCATCAGACAAGGAGGCTTAAATGTGAATCTACATGAGCAGTGTGCGTGACTTGTCGTGGAAAAAGAGCACACTGTGCTTTGTCTGGGCATGCTGCATCCAACCAAAGTGGTGTATGTGTGTAATTAGAACCAGTCTGAGACATAATGGTTAATCTATAAAAACTGAAGTAAAAATTAAAGTCAATTTGAGAGCACAGTGCTCAAGACTAGACAGCGAAGAGGGGATAAACTGCATATTACTAAAATTAGAAGAGCCTAAATTCTTTTGTTTGCTTTTATCCTCAACTAAATCACAGGCTGACACTCCTGACAAGTTTAGTTGAGGGCAGAAAAAAGCAATTAAACTGTGTTAAGCCATACATCCATGTGGGATTCTGAACAAACAAAATCCTATGCAAGACACTGGATTACAAATGAAGGAGCCTGAGATCAGCTCCTAAATGTGTCAGAAACATGGATGTGTGTATGATCCAGCTGTGCTTGTGGCCTGGAACCCTCTGTGATCCTGAGCCACTTAGTGGATACCAATACCCAAAGGATGCTGTTCATTAAATAGAGATCAAAGTGCTCTTTTTTTTTTTTTTCCCTTCTGCTCATCCATGTGGGATTCTGAACAAACAAAATCCTATGCAAGACACTGGATTACAAATGAAGGAGCCTGAGATCAGCTCCTAAATGTGTCAGAAACATGGATGTGTGTATGATCCAGCTGTGCTTGTGGCCTGGAACCCTCTGTGATCCTGAGCCACTTAGTGGATACCAATACCCAAAGGATGCTGTTCATTAAATAGAGATCAAAGTGCTCTTTTTTTTTTTTTCCCTCTGCATTTTTGGGGTCACCAACAGGACACCTGCTCCTTCATTAGGCAGCATAGCTGTAAATTCCATGGGGGCTTTGCACAGGTGTAGCAGTCAAATGCAACCTCAATAGGTAGGAATTTAGTTGTAGACTGAAACAATTGGTCCTCCTTGGGCAAGACAGAGCCAAGGAAAAAGCATATTCAGGGCCTCACTGAGTTGGGGCTCACCAGCTACAAGGCCTCACTAGCTTGGAGGTCCACCCAAGCTGTGTAGCTCCATGAAGTACCTGCAGTTTAGTGTGGGACAGGCTTTCCACTAACACGGCTGAACTGCTTTGAGTATCTGGGCCAACAGCCCAGGTCTTCAGCACCATGCAAACAGAGAGCACATTTGGAGGCTGCTCAGATATCTCTGCTGCACCTCTACAGTGCGGCTGTGCAAGAAATATGTGCTTTATGGGCTTTACATGATGGGGCTTGTTCTTTGCCCTGCCAATATGCTCTTTTCCACGGCGAGTGTTTCAGCTCCCTCTTGAAAGTGAGCGTGTGTTAAAGTGCTTTTCACAGCAAAGATAATTGAGCCCATGTACAACATCTATCACAATAAAAGCCAAATCTCAGACAGATACTAGGGCACTATCAAAGTCAAAAAAATAATAAATAAGTGTTCATGAGGCTTTCATGTCCAACCCCTTCTGCCAGCACTAAATCCATTAAAAATATTCAAGTGTTTGTACAGCACCTAATTCTACAGAGTATGTGGGCAGTGCTGCAATACAAATAAAACTTACAGCTATTACTCCTAAAAATAATTATCAGGGCTGTCATTTGTAGATTTTTCTCTGTTTTTAAAAACTACCTTTCTTTTTGGCTTTCTGAAACCTTTTACCTTTTTCTATTTTAAAAATTATCATATAGTTGAAAAGAAAATTGAACGTTTTTATAACAAATACCAAGCAATAGCAAATGTGCACATCCAGGTTATAAAGATGAGGTTTATAATGGCAATGCTGATAGATCGTTCCTGTTACCACATCAGCAGGGCAGCACCAGAACATAGTGCTCCACAAAAATGACATACTGAGCAGTACTGAAAATAACAAGAAATTTCTTGGTAGGCCTGATTGTTTTTACTGTTTCATCAATGAAGCAGCAATCCTAGTTTTCTTAACTTGCTTTTCCAGTTTGCTTGGTATGTTTGGGGTTTTTTCAGAGGTGGGGAGGAGGTTACTAGAAAATGTGGGTGCTCTTTTCTGCTCCATTTTAATTTTTATACTTCCTCTGAATTAATACTGATTAAATGCCAGTTCTACAACACTGGTAACAAAGAGAAGAGAGACAACAACTTTCCTCTCATGAGGTCAGATATGCTTTAGGAAAAACATAGGCTTTTTACATAGCTTTTTACAGCCTTTTATGGTTTGTTTCTACTTCTTCACAAACAGCAGCACATTCTCAAAAGGACAGGCCACCTGCAACCCCAGCTTCATTGAAGAAGGGATGGAGGTAGTGAGCACTCTGCCAGATTCAGGCTAGATTCTGTATTGACAGTGACATTTATTTAAAACTGATTAATGGTTTTGTGCTTACAGAGCTAATGCTCGGGAAGAAAACCACCTGTCACCAAGCTGGGCACCTCACCCAAGCTTGTGTGCCAGGTGGCAAACCTCATCAACCATCAGTTTCTGAACCCTCCAAGCCATTATTTCTATGAGCATCCCTGGCATGAGCATCCCTGGCTCCTCCAAGCTTCAGTACCCCTTCCAGCACTGGCTGCTCCTTTGCAGGCACTCCCAGGAAGTTTGTGAACTTTTTGCAAATCCATACATCTGCTGAATTTTTAAAATAACAATAAGCCCCCTAAGAACTCAAAATGTCCTAACTCGGAGGATGTATAAGGGTTCCCTCTTAGTTCCTGAATTACACAACGTTTAAGACATCTCATACAGGTTTTGGGTAACTGCCTCGGAGACAAGCAAATGCCTGCCCCTCTCTCCTGAAGAGCTCCATTCATTAATAAGCTAAAGTGTACAAAGCAACTTGGCTGCAAAAAGGGTGCAGTGCAGCACAATGCAGCCATTCCACTCTGCAGTAGGAAGGAAAACACAGATAAAATAATTTCCATAAGCTTTTTAAATTAGAGAAATCTGGGGTACACTGCAACGAGTATTAGTCTTGTAGAGCTTGAGCTCATGTTGATCAGCTTTTCAATCTGTGGCATAATGAAAATGTATCTGTGACTCTGCAGGTGTGATAGATCTGTGTCTGCTTGTCTGTCTTGAGCACTCAGGCAGCAGCACAAGGACACCCGCTGCTTGCACACACACAGGGGGCATGACATGCTGTGACTGAACAACAAGCTGGGATCAGGACAACCAATACAAATATTAAAGTCAACTGCAAGATGCCACAAGGGACTTGCAAAGGTCACATTCCCTTCTCTTCAGGCTTAAACAAAGTTCAGGTCGAGAACGTCATGTGCCTGTTGATCACAGCCTCACTTCTGCTCTCCTGCAGGGCACAGAGGAAACAAACACAAGAAGGTGCAGATTGAGGCGGTTCAGAAAATAGTAACGTTTGTTTTGACAACTCCTGACTTCTTCTGCACGAGTTGGTAGGATTTTCCTTGGCTTTAAAAGTGTGGTTTCAAAACCCATCATGCCCAAAACAAATGTGCCAACAAATTAACATCATTTCAGATGTGGAGAACAGCTAATCAGTATAGGGGGGCAGAAGAGCTGAGATATTTTGAAGAAGAATATCCCAAAGGAAGAAACTTCTGCCCTGCCTTCTGGATACTGTTTTGATTGTTTTATGGTTGTTGCTGTTGTAATGTTTTTCACAGTAATTTGGTGAAAAATCACAAAAAATAAAACACAGTAAAACCCTGAAAATACATTGTATCTGCAGAGGGGGTCTAAAAGTAGGTAGAGTCTGTAGGTTCCCTTCTGATTGCCTTTTCTTCAGGTTGGGGAAATGGTGTGAGCTGCATCTGTCCTTCAGGCCTTCTCCTGCTTCTGTGCCTTGCCAAGCTGCTTTGTGTCTGTGAGCCCTCCTCGGAGAAACCTGCTGACCTGGCAGCTCCTGCCTGAGAGAGCAGGACTGCAGAGAAAACACAGTTTTTCTGTTGCCTTACCCTGTCTGATCCCCTTGGCCTGTGGGTGTGGATCTGGCAGCTTCCAGAGAGTGAATGGGGTGATAAGCGAAGGCAAAGATGTGGTGTTAGACTGGGCACCACCATGGAAAGTAACGTCATTGCTGTGATGCTGGCATGTGATGCTGAAGGAGCAACAAAGTGCAAATTCAACCATACATTTGTAACTCATCCCAGCTCTTAGAAATGATCAAACTAAATATTCAGTCAAAAATAATTTTAAAAAAATATTTGTAATAGTGCTAAGTGAAAAAGTTAGCAATTCTTGCTTTAAAAACCTTATCAATGGAAATTTAAGGTAAAGTTTCAGAATATCCTAAGGGGTAGGAACAGAGTACAGACATCAAATAAAAGAAAGCCACCTCCTGTTTCTTGCCACTGGAAATGTCTCCTGCCTTGCTGTGGAGCCTGACAGAAAGCAGGGAAGTGGGCAGGTTCATTTCTTGGGAACCATAGTGCAAGAGAGGATCTCAAACCACACTATTCCTCACTTCAAGATGTGATGAAAAGTACCTGCACCCTCCAAAGATGCCTGCTGTCCCTGTCCTGCCTGGGCTTTACTGGCCTTCCCAGTAACATGTCCCACTACATAATTATCCTCCTAATTGTTAAGCGTTTCCTAATGCCTAAAAAAGGTTGCTCTCAGTGTATTAGAAACACATCTTTAGTCCCGTCCTTAGCCTTGGGAACAAATGGTGAGTATCCCCTTTGTAGCACTGCTCTCTCTTTGAAGCCTGTTTCCACTTCCCAATTTGATCTCCCTTTACTAAACAACCCCGCTTTGGTCACCCTGCCTTGATAGGTCACATTGTCTTAAATCTCTTAGCACTTGTGTCACTCTCACTGAGCTCTCCCACACACACAGAGATGTATGCATGCACACACGCACACTTTACTTAAAGTATTTGTGCCCCAAATGGGACACATTCCCTAGGAAAGGTCTTGCCCCTGCTAAATAGAGTGGAATAATAGCCTTTCATCTCTTACATGTGACATACACGAGAATGGCTCAACAGCATCTTATCTGCTGGCTTATATTCAGCCTCTGGTCTAATACAGCCCTTTGCTCTTTTTTTAAGCTATACCAGGGTACAGACCAATATTCACTGTTTGTTTGGGTTTTTTTGCATTTCATTTTTATTTCAAAGGTGAAACACTCTGCACTCACTGCTATTGGATTTTATCAATTATAGTCCATTTCCCAAAGTTATCACAGTTAGTTGAATTCTAAGGCTGTCTTCCAAAACACTTGCATCTCTACCCAGAATGTTATTTTCTGCCAATTGTCTAAGATTATGCTCTGTATCACCGAGAAACTTGGCAACATGAGCATCCAGCCATTCTGAAATCGGGGCAGACCTGCCAGCCCCAAATGACCTCAGTGGTGGAAAGTGAATAATGTGTAAGTTCTCTTTCAGCATGACTTTTTCAGGCAGTTGTGCTCCCATCCTTGCTACGAACAATGATGTTCCTCCTTCTCCAACTTGTAGCTCATGCCTCTTTCCAGCTGGTGGAGGCTTCTTCATTTCCTCATCACAGAAAGCGGCCTCAGGTGCTGGATTTTGTCTGCTGATGTGGGGTATCATCTGTGTGTAAGTAGTGTTCATCTAGACCAGTTTTCTTCACCTCTCAGTGAGGACATTGTCTATGCCAAGAGATTTACTACAGCCAAGATGAAACTGTTTTGCCTTTATCCACTGGGTTAAAGAACTAAGCTGAATTAATGTGACATGCTTTTATTCTTAACAAATCCATGGCTGCTTCTCATAGGCCTATAATCCTCTAGGGATGAGTAAATAATTTGTTTCAGTATCTTTCCAAGTATCAGAGCTGCAATGTTTGATTTACAGTTGTGGGATCTCCCTTCCCCTGTTTTTTGAAGACATAATTTAACATAAATCAGCAGAGCTGCCATGCAGGTTACACACATATCAACAGTGCAGGGGAAGTTCCTGGCCACTGCAGTTGAGTCTTTCCTGTCTTACACTGTGAGAAGAGTGATGGTTTTATCTCAGCCAGCTAGCATTTTCCCAAAAAATTAATGCACACCATGCAAAAACTAATGCAATCTGGATGAGGCCATTCTGTTTTGGATAGTAGAAGTTTAAAAACATATCTGTAGCCAACCATACCAGTCAGCAGTGAGCAAAATAATGTCCCCAGTGTGGTTTATTTTTTAGATTTTGCCTCGCTGAACACTGTAGGAAAAAACAACACCCAAAATGATACTTTGAGAGATCTGAAATAGCTAACCAAGAAGGCAAATGCAGGAATATAATTCACTTCCTACAAAAGACAGAGACTTTGGGGAAATGAGTGATGCCAAAAATTTTTGTGTATTTCATATATCCCCATCAGCAGGGGTGTGATACAGTAAACAGAGAAGCACACATGTCTCTTCAGGATGACAGCTCAGTGAATGGGGCTGGATCACTCTCTCTGCTCTCCATCTCCAAACCTAAGCGTTTTCAGAAGAAATTTGGATGGGGTACTGTTAGCTGTAGCAATTAATTCACAGCCAGTCTCTGGAGCTATATTAAGCAATGTTTGCCATAATGTTTCCAATTAATTTTTAGGTACTAGTGGTGTACAGTGTTCTGCAGAGAACGCTGAAGGTTGGTAGAGGTCCATTCATCAAAAAATGATGGGAACCATGGCCTCTGTGGTGTACACAGATGTTGTTCTGATCTAAGGAAACATTAGAGAGAAAAGCTAACATAGCAGGACAAAAGATACACCACAGTAAAAGATTTCTAGCCTTATAATTAAAAGTAGTGTAGAAGTGGAATAATAACTAAAGATAATCTAATTACTGTCTAAAACCAGAGAGAACATTTTTTTCCCCCCAGTTTTTAGTCAGATGACTTGATATTGTGGAGGGGACTCAGAAGTCAGCAGAGACCATAATGACCTCCAGCAAAATCCTTCTGGCACATGTAACAGGAGAGCAGAGGTCTGACAAGAGTGGGATGTGATGGCAGGTTCAACGCCTTGTGATGGGATCAGAGCAGAGCCAAAGCCTCAGTGCAGACCCACTTGTGAATCGTCCTCAAAACGGGCACAACAAACCACAGAAAGACAGCTAACTCTGAAGTTTGTTTTTATTAGAAGACAAATTAGAACAAACAATTTTTAAAATGGAGAAAATTGGATGTTCTGGGTGAGAGGCTTCAGTGTTAAAGATTTTCTAAGTAAGTTTTCCTCCATATCCTCTCCACTCGTTCAGTAGTCAGTGAAAACTTCTCAAGGGCAGATCTTGCCTGACAAGCCTCATGTGATGAGCTGAGGAGCAGCTTTGATGAAAGTTGAACTTCCCAGTGTGTTGCTCCTGGCAGGGTTTGGCCACATCCAGTGGAGCAGGGGCTGCAGGGCCTCTGTGAGGAGGGGCCGCGCTGGGAGAGACCAACTTCACTGGAGTCGACAACTTCCTCAAGGAGGAGTGGAGAGGAGAATCTGATTTCCTGTCTCTGGTGACCAGCAACACAAGGAAATGGAATGAAGCTCCATCAGGGGAAGTTCAGGTTGGATGCTGGGAAAAGGTTCTTCAGTGAAAGGGTGGTTGGTCACTGCAACAGGGTCCCCAGGAAACGACCACGATTAGGCGTCAGAAAGGTGAGAGTGGGAAAATGTGATTTCAGTTTTTTCTCTTTGTTTCTCACTGCCTGATTTCATTTCAACTGGCAGCAAATGAAATTAATTTTCCACAAGTCATGTCTGTTTTGCCTATGACGATGCTTAGTAAATGATCTCCTTGTCCTTATCTCACTCTTTTTCATATTTTCTCCCCCTGTCTTGTTAAGGAGGGGGAGTGAGAGCTGGGGGGGTGTTGGCTGCTGGCCAAGGTTAACTCACTGCACCCAGTAAGTTTGACTTCAGGACAGCTTTAGAGACAGTCTCCCTCCACAGTCTCACCTAGGAGCTGAGGAAGCCTGAGCTCACCTACAGGAGGGAAGCTGAGCTGGAAAACTGCCTCAATCCCTCTGGATCACATGGCTGCAACCAAGAGCTGAACATCCAGCTACAAGCTGGCAAGGAAAGACCCCAGGGCCAACACGCACCTCCAAACACACCCGTCAGCAACCAGGAGCTGACACAGACTGCACCCTCAGCAAACTGGCAGGTGACAGCAAAGTGGAGGGAGCAGACAAGAAGAGGGGGCAGACACAACAAATGGCAGCACATCTACCAACAGAAGCAGACCACCATAAACCCGAGGACAGCGCCAAAAGAAACCTCATCAGGCTCAAGAAGGGAAAGTGCAAAGCTCTGCACCCGGGGCACAAGAACCCCAGGCATCAGCACAGGCTGGGGAGAGCTGGCTGAGGAGCAGCCCTGCGGGAAAGGGCCCAGGGCTGGGGCAGCTGCCAGCTGAGACCAGAGCCAACGTCTCACTGCAGAGAAGACAAAAGCCAGAGGGGACTGCAGCAGAGGGATGGGATCCCTTCTCTGCCTGCCCTGGCAAGGCCACTGCAGAGACCCAGTGCTCAGCTGAGGACCCTCACTTCAAGAAGGATGCTAAGAAACCAAGGAGGGCCCAGCTCTGGGCCACCACCATGGTCCAAGGACTCAAGGGCATCATCCAAAGGGAGAAGTTGAGGGAGATGGGCCGTTTTCTCTGGAAAGAAGGCTAGGGACCATCTAAGAGCTGTCTACAGCTACCAAAGGGAAAACACTTATAAGTGACAGCCAACCCAAACTCTCTTAGCACTATCAGGCAGGATTAGAAAGAGCAATGGCCACATGAGGCAGCATGGAAAACTCAGCTTGGACACCATGACAAACTTTTTCATTAGGAAAGCGATGAAGCCCAGGAACAGGCTTCCAAAGAGGATGTGGATTCTCTGTCCTTGGGGATATTCATGGCTTTGTAGGACAAAGCCACAGCTGACCTCACCAAGTGCTAGTTATAGCCCTGCTTTGAACAAGTGATTGCACCAGAAACTTCCAGAAGTCTTTTCTGACCAGTACTTCAATACCTCTTTGACTGTAACAGCTGTAAAACAAATATGTTGTGGACTAGTTTTGATAAGCAAGGGAAGTAATGTAAGTCAGAAAAACATTTGCAGTCACTGCAAAAGACCTCCCATGCTTGGAATAAGGAGTTTGAAGGTAAAGTCCTTTTGAGAAAAAAAAAACAGCAATACAAAGTGGTATAAAGAAACTTGGTGAGATCATAAAGATGAAAAATCATACCTTTATTTTTTTTTATTCTGATTTTTTTTCAGAGAAGCAACCCTGCTGCTGTCTTTTCAAGGGAAGCATATCAGGGAATGATTGCTGCAGCAAATGTATAGTTGAGTAACTGCTGCTATATTCCTGCAATTGCTGGACGTCTGGTGGTCTGGAATCCTTTGCAGAGCCTTGATGGTGCTGCTCAGCTGTGTAGCAGCATCTTCTCCCTGTGCACTCCAAGCTTTTAGGACTTGAACACAGGTGGTGGATCCAAAACTAAGCAGAAGCAGAGAGCTGCCATCTTACATCCAGGTATGAATCCACCTGGTCTTGTGCAAAGGGTTTCTGAAATTCAAGAAGTGATGAGTGGGAATCAGTACCTCCCTGGAGCAAGTTACCACCAGCCAGATGATCTGCAGGGTCTTGCTTCTGTTGGGGGAAATGGCTGAATCTGAAAACATCTCCTCTCATGTGCTCTATTGGGAGGAGCAGAAACGGGATGCAGGAACCATGACTGATAGTCTCGATGGATGCTTTAAGTGCACAATGACTGGCAAGGCTGAGAGCACATCTCAGAGACCTCTGGTCTGCACCTATAGTCCAAGAAAACACTGCTGCCCATCCAGCCTCTCTGAAAAATTGTCATCACATCTGACTGACCAAGCCCAGAAAAGCCAAATTCAGTGTGAAAGGAAGGGTTTTCTGAAGGACCATGAGAATGGCGAGCTGATTTTATAATGCCTTGTTTCATAACGAGTCTTATTTAGCCTGGCAGAAGAGTGGCTGCAAGGGAACATGACTGCTTTCTATAAATACAGCAGGGAAGAAAACACTGGGGAGAGCTATTTGAGTGAAAAGCCAATTCTGGTGCAAAAACGAGTGGTATAAATTAGCCAGGGGAAAAAAAAAAATAAAAAAAATTAGTCCAGAAGATTTCTAATCAGCATAACAGGGATGTCCTAAGGCTGCAGTGAGTGGGGGGGGAGGGGGTGTGGAGTTGGCAGAGGGGGTGTCCAAACTATTTTACTGACAGACTTTGACAGGTTTTGAACCAGATCATGCGGTTGTTTGTAGTAGCAGATGATGGGACTCACTCACCCAGGAGCAGCTCTGCCTTTGGCCCTGCAGGGTTGGTGTGTCAGAGGGCAGAGATGCTGCACCTCCCCATGCTGTTCTGCTATCAGGGCAAAACTACACTGCCCTAAATTGCTTTAGTACACACAGTTGACTGCTTTCTTTTGCTCTCACAATTTTTTTGTTAATCTCAACACTGTTCTTTCTTCTTTGTTTTGCTGGTGTCCTGGGGAGATATTCTAGCCCAGCCAAAGGACCAACGCCTTCTGTGCTCTATTCTCTATTTTTCCAGCATCGTTTGACACTGCCTCTGAAGCAGCACACATATTTTTCCCTCTTCTGCTTTATCTCCATGTTCTCCCATCTATCTAACTCTTCCTGTTTTTTTTATTTTCTTCTGCCCTGTGCTACACTTGCTTGATCTTCTGTCATCCTGGATTACTGACTTTGACTCCCAGCTTTTCTTCCACCATCATTCACCACTTGTCTCCCACATCTTCCTGAAGAGGGTTGATATTACTTACCTGAAAATTGATATTACATGGGAAACTGTACTTGCCAGAGTCTGTGTGGAGTGTGTGCCTGACAACAATATCCTATGATGGAGACCACAGACTAAACAAGAGCAGATGTACATTGACAGAAAAAGTGTGATTCAGGGACTACTACTGCTCATTTCTGGTAACAACAGACAAAGAGAAGGCTGAGATTCTCAACAACTTTTTTTGCCTCAGTCTTCACTGGCAACCCCTCTCCTCACAACTCTCATGTTGATGGTCCACAAGATGCAGACCAGAGAGACAAAGTCTTCCCCACTGTAAGTGAAGATAAAGTTTGTGACCATCTGAGGAACCTGAAGATATACAAGTCCATGGGACCTGATGAGGTACACCCCCAAGTCCTGAAGGAATTGGCAGATGTAGTTGCCAAACCACTGTCCATGATATTTGAAAAGTCATGGCAGTCAGGTGAAGTCCCTGGTGATTGGAAGAAAGGACATGCTACACCCATACTTAAAAAGGGTAGAAAAAAAGATCTTGGGAATTACCAAGCTATCAGCCTCACCTCTGTGCCTGGGAAGACCATGGAACAGATCCTTGCTTCCATATTCATTCATATGCAAGTGCCAAGTGTTATTTGAGATGCCTCGGGGTATCTATCTCAGAAACATTTACAGGACTCACAGAAATTACACAGGATCTACAGTGGACCTGTGACCTTCTGCAGCAGGAGCTGGAAGTTAGGCAAAGTCCTGTAGGACATCTTCCATGGCACTGAAGCTAGTTCTGTGTGTGAGCAACTGAATCAAGGAGTACGTGTCTTTATCTGGAACTGGATTCCTCTTGAGAAGGCTTACAGCTAAAATAAAAACTTCCAGGACTGGCTGAAGAAACCAAATAAGCTGCTTTTGCAAGCTCAAGAGTTTCAGTGCAACTCTTGTAACTCGATATTGATTATTCACTAAGTACAACGCAGACCTAGAAAAAAACCAAACAAAACCCTCATGTATCCGAAGAGGAGCAAAAGCAAAATTTGAGTGAAAAATTATAAAGGCAGGTGACTGTTAATTTATTTATATCACAGGACACAGTAGCTGAAGACTTTGGTACTGTAAATAAGAAAACAGTGTGACAAATGGCCTAAACTGAAGTAAGACCAACTTTGAATGAAAACAAAGTGTTTACTGGCTCAGAGGTGTGAGGTAACTTCACTGCTGATTCAAGGGATCAAAAATTGTATTGATCTAATTCCTCTGCCTTTCCACATTATGTCCAGAAAATCTGACCTAAGTACAGCTAGGCTGCAAGATTGCTGCCTGACAAATGCTTTTTTCCCCCTCTGAACTGAAAATTTTGGCTCCGTTCTTCCAGCATTCCAAAACATCCTTTGCTTCCCGAATTGTGAGATGACAACAATGCTCAGCTGTCCTCGGCCTGAGTTATGGCGCCATGCCAGGAAGTGTCTCAAGTTGGGAAAAGTCTTCAATCAACACATTTTACCACTGACGAGTGAAGAAAAACAGTTTCTGAACCATATGAAATATTCATGTCTAGGATCTTGTGAGATACCATCTGGTTAGATCAAACCAAAGCAGAGCTGATAGTGACACAGAAACACGCTGGATACAAAGTAGGATGATGTGACTTTGAAGAATCATTATTTCATGACCTACAAAAGACCACTGCAAACCCAGCAAGCATTCAGGAACAATTAACTTTTCAAACAAAGAATAATCTGAAAGAGAAAAGTTGATCCTTTAGGTCTGTTGTTAAGAAAATCATAATGTACTTCAGATAAAATCATGCCTCTCACAAAGGCATTGAGAATTTAACTGCAATTTAACATTTGCCTAAAGTGTGTAAAAAAAAGAGAAAACAACCCCAAAAACTACTAGACAAGCACTTCTACAGCCAGAAGAATAACCAAAGAGCAAATCCTGCTGCAGACATACTGATCTCCTAGCATTTTGTATTTGTAGAAGTAAATATGTCCTCTTTTCCCTAAAAGTCACTGTTCACAGGGCATAGTACCAGGACTTGGAAGACCTGAGTTCTTTTCCTGCCAGAGCTACTTTTTTGATATATGACCTTGAGACAAACATTTTGCTTCTGTTACTGCTTCCCCTCCCACTTTCAGTCTACTCCAGACAGAGACAGTTTTACTGTGCCTTACACAATGGGGCCTCTAGGTGCTATTGCCATGTAAATAGTGGCAGCACAGGTGCAATTGTGAGTGGAATATGGCTTTTATTAGCCAGTTACAAGGTCACCGTTGGGTGAATGGATTGCTGCATAAAACATTACTGAGCCATCAGCCTATGGCTGCCTCACAGTTATATACTAATGTTATTTCAAATGCAGGGAAAGTATTTGAGGCTCTCCCAACTTGCCAAGTTTCCAGCACCACTGAGCAACAGAGGTAAAAATGCTTCACACAGGTGAGTATACACACAGGGGGGCTTAAACTGCCAGGGCCTCCCCCACTCTGTTGCTGCTGTTTGCAATTTATCCATTCCTTTTCTCAAGGTTAATGAAGTTTCATGACACCTTAGAGGATAGGAAAATACTGTACCCAGCTCTGCAGAGGGGAACGATGAAGGAGGCAGACATGAAATGGCTGCCTTGGAGTGGCAGAGCTGGAATCAGGACCAGGGTAATCTCTATTTCCTCACCACGCTGTGTACCTTGTGATGAAATTAAAATGCTTCCACCTTAATAGCAGTGTCAGTCACACAGTATGGGCTCTGCACTGGCTTTGAAAACCAGGGAAGAGAGCATCAAATGTTCCAGCCCACTTAATTTCAAAGCTGCCTATAATAAACCCTTGGGAACATGTAAAACAGACAGGTCAAATTACATAGTTACACAAATATCGCTGGATTTCTGGCATTTAGGAATAAAAGGCTTTGATCTGTTTAATTTAAAACTTACTAAAACATGCATACACTATGTCAAAATGTAGCATGAAATGCTTTTCTTTTTGTATTTTCCAAAAGCTTAGCTAGAGAGAATTGTACATAGCATGGCAAAACTTTTCCCTTAGTAACATAAATATCTATGCATAAGTAATTTGGCACAGTTTGCCATTGCAAAATATTTTATATTGAGTAAAATGAAAGTTCTTATCTGGTTCTTACAGAGAAATCCATAAAGAAACAATCTACCACCCTTTAAAAGCCCTCTCTATTCCTCACTTCCCCATCTGTCTTATTTATAGCTCTCCTTTGTAAAGCCCTCCAAGATCTAAGAGTGAAAAGTACTCAAAAAAACCCTCAGTGTGAGTGGGGATTTGAAAGCATCCTCACTTATGGATGTTATGCAGATGGAGGAAGGACTTCAGTACAATGCTGCAATATCCCAAAAATCAACCCTACGTCAGTGTCCTTGTCAACAATTTTGAGCTTCAAACCAGCGCTCACTCAAAGTGTAGAAATGCCTCAAAATGCCTCTTAGCCCTCCTCCCACTTGTTTTCAGCAGGCGTTTGAGCACGGATCCTCTCTCTCTGTTTTCCCTCATTGCACAATTGACTTTCCATGGGCCTCTTTGGCAGCTCCAGCCCTTTTGGAAAGCAGAGTTTATTCCTCCCCTCCTCTTTCAGCCTCGCACTGAGGAGGAGGAGGTCTGTGGTGGGGACTCGATGCAGCAGAATGTCAGTGCCAGAAGTGGCCTTTCTCATGGAAATCAGGCACAGGAGTCCTGCATTGTCCCTGTGTGAAGGAGAGACCTAGCTTTTTTTGTTCCCCCTCTCTTTCTTCGAGGTTGTATTTGAAGCGATGAGCTCTGGCTCTCCTGTGCCTCACAAGTGCCAGATCTTTCCTCAGGACTGATTTCTCCATCTCCTCCCTCACCTACATTGTTGCACCATCTCCTCTTCGTCATGTCCAATTAGTCATTACAGGCTTATCTTGCCGTTTTTAAGATTTCATGGATAAAAATGCCAAATGAGTGGATTTTTTATTAGTTCACTCAAGCCAAGGTCTGTATTTACCTGTGCCAACAGAAGGCACACAAGTATTGATCACACCACTTAACCTCCTGGGAGAAAAAGAAGTCTTGTTCCCACCAAACTGGAGAGCAACAGGAAACGTGCAGGAAGGAAATTACTTCCCTGGGGATATGCTGGTGTCTTATTGATATACCTCTGGTGGCATATTTATTTATGCCCTTCCCATGAGTCTACAGTTCAAAGCTTTCCTCCTGATTTGACTCAACAGGGAATTTGTGGGGGGATCAGTAACATAGACACTGATGTTTTCCAGTATTACAGATAAGACGGCTGAAGTCCTGGTGTCATAATAGGCAGCCCCTGGTGGCTGAGAGTCACACTGGCCCCAGGTGGTTGTCTGGTATGTTAGAATAAGGTCACTAATGGTTGTTGCTGAACAGCCAAGCTCATGTCCTTCACAGAAAGAGACCCATCAAAAAGCCAGCTCCAGCAGAGCTGGGACCTATCAGAACTGCTGAGCAAGGCCAGCAGATCCACACAATGACTGGCTGGGATGGGCTGGCATTACCCTCACCAAGCACCAAGCCCTCACCAGGCAGCACACCACACTGCACCTGTGTGAGAGCTGCCTTTCCACCCAAACACCCTGCTCTGAGTATCACCACATTGGAGTGCTTTCTCAGAAGTCAGTGGTAAGACACTAAATCCAGTTGGGCTGTTAGAAATGAGCCATGTCACAAATCATGATAGTTAAAAATCCCTCTTTAAAATAATTTCCTTATTAGATTTCTGTCTTCAAATGAGCAAGATCCAGACCACATATAAGTTCCCAGTTCAGATCCTGAAGATCCAAGATCATGGTTTTACGATTTAAACTGGTTTGTTAATACTCTGGAATAAAGGTATCATGAATATCAAAGGCCAGGAAACTGCATCTGTGCCCTTTTATCCCCTTTCAGGAAGGGTTTGGTAAATACATCTCGTAACGTATTTCTGACAATTTCTATTTCTGAATGAATACTTCTGATTTAAAACCATCTGAAGCTCGTCCCGGAGATCTGGCAAATACCTGGCACATCCAAAGCACTCAGTGTGTTCAGCGTGCAGGATAGATGAAAGCCTCAGAGTAATTGCTAATTGATAGTGTATTTAAATATCACACCTGTGTACTTATCTCAAGGTAAGAGCCTGCCCAACGTAGCACATTGCTAATGCACACACCTTTCATGACATGAGGTACAAACCCAAAGACAACTGCTTACACCAGCCTCGTGCAGAAGGCTGCACGCTGTGCCTGTAGAACCTTCCCACAGCTGACAGTGTTGGAAGCAAAGGATTTGCACGTTAAAAATCTATGCACACATTGTGCACTGAAATGTGCAGCTTTCCATATGAAGTATGTATCACATGTGTGGTATCCATGCCAAATATTTTGAGGAAATGTAGATGTAATTGCCCATATGCTCCCCAAACAATAGGTACGTGCTGTAATTTGTGGGACTGGGGAAGCAGCTTGATCCTCAGGGAACACTGAAGCATGGTGGGATGAAGAAGAACACTAGTGATGGAAGGAGCAGGCAAACTATGACAGCACTAGCTTGGCTTGTGCACATTGTGAGCAGAGAAAAGGCAGTGCTGAAATTCATGTGTTAACATTTCCTTTCTCCCTCTGGAGAGGAGGGAAGTATTTGCTCCACTGAGTGTGAAGGAGCATCTCCTCCCTTCTTTCCACAGAAACATTAGAGGCCTTCCCTGTAACACCCTGCTTTGCCCTTGGCTCCATAGCGGCCACATGCAGCATTCCTCCTGCTCCTGCTCACATCCCTCTACCTCTGCTCCCACTGCAACAGCTCCCTTGCACGAAAGGTCATCCTCCCTCTGCACTCTCTTGCACGTTCCATCACCAACCCTCCCTCCTACACCCCTGACAAGTATCTCCAGGGCTGGCAGGGTGAAAGTGATGAACTGCACACTGCTGGTGCTACAAGGTGAATGATATGCACAGGTCACCACAATCTTAGAATGTGTGGGGGTGGAAGAGACCTTCAAAGGTCATCTAGCCCAGCCTCCCCTGCAGCGAGTAGGGACCTTTCTTAACCAGATCAGGTTGCTCAGAGTCTCATTGAACCTGTCCTTGAATGTCTCCAGGGGTGGAGCCTCCACCACCTGTCTGGGCAACCTGTTCCAGAGCTTCACACTTACTGTAATCTAAATCTACCCAGCCCCTTGTCCTACTGCCACAAGCCCTTGTAAAAAGCCCCTCCCCAGCTTTCCTGCAGCCCCTTCAGGTACTGGAAGGCCGCTGTGAGGTCTCCCCAGAGCCTGCTAGGCCAAACATCTCCAATTCTCAGCCTGTCTCCCTCAGAGAGGTGCTCCAGCTCTCGGATCGTTTTTGTGGCCCTTCTCCGCCCTCATTCCAGCAGGTTCACAGCCCTCTTGAGAGTAGGGCTGCACAGCTGGACACAGCACTCCCGGTGGGGCCCACATACAGCTCCCACCACAGTCCGTAACGACACAGGATCTGCTCACCATCTGCCCCAAGCACCACACGCACCTCGTACGGCACACTCGGTGTGTGCACCGCGCACCTCGTGCAGCCCCCGCACCCTGTGCAG
>NW_009954224.1:880221-904342 GCF_000747805.2 Chaetura pelagica | reverse complement strand
GGGAGCCCTGGGTGCGGGGGAGCCTCTTTCCTCCGCCCAGGGGCAGCGGTGCCTCGGGCTGCGTGGGGGAAGAGGGGAGTTTGCAGCCTGACACCCCCCGGCGACGAGGATGGGCCTGGAGGGGGAGGCTCCGCACCCCCTTTTTGCTCTAGGGAGTGGGACGGGGTTTTGGGGGGAGGGAGAGGAGCCTCGCCCCGTTCTCTGCCTCCTTGTCCCCCCGGGCCCTGGGTGCCTTTCCTGCCGCACTGCCCGTGAGGCTCTGCCCCCCCCCTCGCCGCGCTGTAACCCCCTTGACCTCGGCACAGAAGTCGGGTTGGGTTTTTTTGTTTGTGGGGGTCTTTTCTGTGTGTGCATGTGGGCTGCAGGGGCTCCTGCCCCTCAGCCTGGCCCCCGGCTTTGCATAACTTGTCTCCCGAGTTGACTGCCCCTTCTTCCCTGCACTTTGCCCTTGCCCGGTAGCACGAGGGAGTAAAACTATTCAAGAACTGCTTTTTCTTTAGTGAGAAAGCTGAATCACAAACAAGGCAGACTTCCTAATAATGTATTTATTTATACACACACGCATATCTCCTCTTTTCCCCACAGCAGCCTGCTGCTGAAGTAGGATTTTGTGACTCTATAGAACAAGGCCCCTGGGCATGATTTTTTAATTTTAGAAAACCCTGGAGTGAAGCTGCTATTAGCATGTAGAGTTTGAATGCCACAGGCAGTCTGTTCATGTTCAAAGAATAGTTTAGAGGAGCAGCAATGACTCAGAAAGCATTAGTTGCACAAAGGCAAAACCGAGTGAAGTTTCTTACTTTACCACAGACTTACTCTGTGACCTTGGATCAGTCTTTCTGCATCAGCCCCCATGTTTGCTTATGGATCAGGAGAAGTGCTGCCTTGCCAAAGTATACTGTGAATAAATATGCTAATGGCTGTGAAATGTTTATCTGCCATATTAATACCTGGTAGGTAGTGGTGTTATTTCTACTATAGAAGCATAGAGGCTATAGCTGGGATGCAGGTCTTGTTCTTGCAAAATTTTCCTGTAGTAGCAACACTGATGGAAATAGATGTTTGCTTAAACATATGTTAAATAACCTTTGATGCAGCATGATGTGCACTGTGGTTGTCTTGCACTCCATATTTTTAGAAAGAGTGCACTATCACACGCTTTCACAGGGCTACTGTTCCACAGTGCAAATAGTTGTGTGTTTTTTTCCCCTCTTGTTTGCCTAGAACAAAGCTGGTGTCCCCTTCCACTGCTAAGGAAACCTTGTGAATTTCTAATGTGGCTGATTATCTCTGATAGCTGGCATCTCTTGGCTATCTGGTGTTAGATTTGGTGTTTTGGTAGGGAAATGGAAGTGAGGTGTTCTGTTGTACTTGATGTGATGCAGGAATTACATTGGTTTGTATCTTACTATGATGCTATCCAGTTTTGTTTGTCAGGGTCTGGTAGTTGCTTTAACTGGATGTTAGCTCAGCATTCCTCTGCATTTGCAAGAAAATACTAAAGAAATTGACAAAGTTCCTTACATGTGTAATGAAAGAGTAGTACGAGCAAGTAGCTCAGTTTTAGGAGCAGTGTTTTCCCTATCACCTTATATGATGCTCTCTATAGAAAATGCCTTGTGTTCCATAGGCAAAAAAGTCAGTACAGGAGTCACTAGAACTGTGAAGGAGTTGCCTGTGCTGGTTTACACGCTGCTTTGAAGTGGTGTGCGGCCAAGCAGAGAGCTGGGAGTTGCTGCTGCTGTCAGTACTGACCTTGGGGAGCTAAGTTTTCCCTCTTTACAGTTTTGCTTTATGTTAACTTGTGCAGCTAGATTACTTCTCTCTGATTTTCGTGGGTTTTGGTTGGGGTTTGTTTTGTTTTAAATCTAGTGTAGAAAGATGCACCAGGAAGGTAATATATTTGACCGACATCTTAGGGTTGTTTTGTTGGTTTTTTTTAAAGTAATTTGAACTACAGTTTCTCATTTGTTTACTCAAGTTAATATGAAACTTCCTTAATCAATTTTAACATTAAATAGGAAAGCTTTTATGTGTTGAGGGGGAGTTAAGCACAACACAGTTGGGGTTGTCTGTGAGGTTTTTTTGTCTTTTTTATTAACAAAACTGAAAGCTGGTCTGGTAAAATGGCAATTCATTGTTAATTCATAATAAGAAGGTGCCCTGGAAAAGTCAAACACCTGGTTTCATAGCTACCCTTAGGCATCTTTATGCAAGCAGGGCTCACTGAGTAACTACTCTAAGTCTCATTGACCTTAGTAGGTTTACAGAGGTCATATTTTAAAACGGGTGAGTTGTGCTTGAACTATTTTTTCAGTAAGTATTAGAAGCAAGGATTTGTGTACATAATTACATGCTTTTTCCAGTTCTGCATTACATTTTCTGTTTTTCTTTAGATTCTTGCTTGTAAGTGCTGCAGAGTCTTCTTGGATTTTATTTTTGTTATCTCTCATCTTAATATTAGAAAGAAACAAAAGGATTTTGAAAACAAGTTCTTCAATATCTTGGTAAAACAAAGCAAACTGGGATGTTTTACCAACAGCTAGAAATGCCAGTTTTAGGATCAGAGAAACTTGGCCAGCACAACCCAAACGTATGCAAGTGACATCAGCATTTTCCTGAGCCATTTATGCTATTCACTTCTGTCAGTTCCCAACAGTGACTTGTCTTATGTAAGCTTGCCCTGTACATCCTGTCCTGCTGTTCTCATGCATAAAAATTCATTGGCATTATCTTACTGTACGTTTTGGGAGCTGAATAGTTATGGCCTGCTTGTTGTCTCAAATGTCTACATGTAAATTTCTTACAAGCATGCTGAAGAGATCTGTGCTGGAAGTATAATACTGTTCTCCTGGGAGACATCAGAGGAATAGCTTGGGAGTGAGACACAGCTCGTCCCCCTGCCCTTAATGGGAACTGTCTGTAACCACTGTGACATCTTGTGGTAGTGGAGATAATAATGAGAGAATGTTTTACTGGACAGAAGCCTTGATCTGTACCATGCATAGTTGGACCACTAATGCAGTTTTGATGGCTGGTGATAAAACAGCCATAAAAAACAGTGGACTAAAGTTTCAACAGAAGCTTTGTTAATATTAAAGACTGGAAAATAAAGGTTTTATATATTATTGCCACGCATTTCTTGTTACAAGGCCTTCAAGAGGAATTGTGCCCTCAGACACTGATGCTTTAAACTGGTAGTTAGCATTTAGTGATGCATAATGCATAAGATGCTGTCACTTGATGGATGAAATTAAGGCAGATCTTCCATTGTAAGCTCGAAAAACCAAACATTTCTTCTGCTGTTCTTTCTCGCTAAATCTAGCTGAAACTCTCTGGCATAAAATCCTGCAGTAATGCAATGTTTATAGTTTAATTCTAAGTACATTGGGCACCTTCTCTGAACAGTATCTAATGTTTCCTTAAATATACTCTAGCCTATTTTGTTAGTGCTTTAGCAGTGTAAGGGAGCCAAATTCCTGCTTACCTGTCTTGGTAAATGTGGTTGGCCTTGTCTGGCTCCATGGCTTGTTTTGTACAGCTGGAAAGTTTCCTTGTGAGCAGTGGTGTAGTGCAGTCATGTACATGACTGTCCAAAATGTACAGTTCTTCAGTGGAACCATGTACAGGAGGGAAAAGGGTTGATGTGGAGCTGCACATACAGAGAGGACTGCTGATGTAGCCTATGGAAGTCACAAGGAATTCTTCCCTATGACTTCCCACAAGTGGTGTGTTCCATGCTGCACAACACAATCTCATTGTAATGGAGAAATGAGGAGCATGAGACTTGACAAGGAGGCTGGTTATCTGAAGAGGAGCAGGTGCAGTGCTTTGACACTTAAAAGCTAAACAAATTCCTGTAAGGAAGCCATTCTTGCAGAGTTTAAGGAAATCTATTGGCAAAACATCTAAGAGAGACTTGAATTTTCAGTTTGAGTAGGGAATTGAATTATCACTATTTCTGCTTTTATCACAAATCTAGGAACACATGCGCTTTTTCTCACGCTTTTGTTATTTTTGGAGCATATGCAAATCTGTTCTAAAAACATATGCAGGAAAATGGACACCAATGCAGTTGATTGTGTATTAGAGACTTGGAGTAGCTGTAAGTAAAACCCATAAAAAAGAAAAAATTACACTTCAGAAGCACCTGCTTATAGCACATTCATGACACAATTGCATTATACTTTATAGCTTTACAGATACTAATGTGAATATGAAAGTCCACATATATATTGTCATTATTCAATAGTCTTTTTATTCTGTAGATGTAAGCAAGTAAAGGGTAGTCTGGATACTTGAATCTGCTAAAATATTTATAAGAAAGTTGGCTCTTGGAAAAAGTTTCTCACAGGATGCAGTGGGTGTCGGGTCTAAAGGTCAGTGGCAGACAGAGTAAAATGAAGGCTCTTTTGGATTTATTTTTCTACTTTTTTTTTTCTAAACAAACCCTCCTTATGCGAAGAAATGCGGGATCTTTCTTTGTTACTTCCTAAATTTCTAAAAGCTAACAGGCATTCATAGGCTCATTTCTACTTTAGTGTTTTAATGAAAACTTTTTTTCTTTAGGAGAGGAAAGAAAAAATCAGTGCAGTTAATATATTCATGAGCTCTTAGCACGGAAGTTCCTGGTGTAAATAAAAAAGCCAGATGGAGTTTCAAGGAACTGTCATGTATAACTTAGGAAATGAACATTCCTGATGCTAATAAAAGGGCCATATTGGAACTACAGAATTCATTCCAGTGTCCTTTTCAGCACTTGATAAAATTTGGCTGTAACAGCCATAGAATTAATGGAGACAACTGTCAAGTTCTGTGAAGCAGTGGTTTGTTTGCCTAAAATAAAAATACCTGTAGGCTTAGTCTTGTACTTACCTACTGCTGGTTAGTGCTCTTGCTGCAGTTTAAATTAGGAAAAAAGCATGAGTAGTGGCTGACTTGGTCTTCCATCTATTTTCTGTCTTAAGTATGTAAACATTTATATACATATAAATTATACATATTAAATGTATTTAAAGACAGGAAATAATTATGTAGGAGTTTTTAAGTGCTGCATGGCAAAACCTCTCCATTTGAGTAAATTTGAAATGTAATGACTGGGGAGTCTCAGGAAACAATCTTGCAATTAAGTTTATTCACTGTATGTATAAGTGACCTGGAAGAAGTGTGCAGGAAGATGCTAAAAAAAAAAAAGCTTGTGAGATGGCACGAAGTCTGCCAGAGACAGACAGGAGGAGTGGGCAGATGGCAGTCAGTACAGAACAGGTGAATAATCAGATTGAGAGCCAGCTGAATAGACTGCAAGTGAGTAAGCTCTGTGCATTTTTTAACTTGGTGGGGATTTTTCTTTTTGTGATCTATGGAACAGAAAGGTAACAATTTTGGAGCTGGTAGCATATATAATGGTGACAGCAACTTCTGGGATGAGTAGAAAGATGTGTGCTTCCAGCTCTATCTTTGCCACACCATGTGGAATAATATTGAAGGGATCTAAAATCTTAGTGCCTGGGCAAAACGTGTGGTTTTTAAACTGAAATGGTCTAGAAGGTAACAAGATGCGTTTGTGATAATTTGTTTATGTAATTTATTTTCTCTAGTTGCTTGAGAACTTTTTGGGGAGCTATCTGGTCTAGCTGTTCATTGCCTGGCATGGTGAGCTTTTCCAGATTGCTGTCTGGAGACACTATGGGAGTGATGTAGGTGAAGGAGAACAAAGGGGTGGCTGTACTGATGAATTGTTGATCCTGTAACAACCAGCACAATGCTAAGGATTATTAAAAAAACCCTACATATCGCCCAAAAAAAACAACAAACAAAAAAACCACCATCACAAAGAAAACCTAAAAAAAAAATATCCAGAAATGGGAAAACTCCTTCCCCACTGATATTTTTGCTCTAAAAAGATTATAATAACAAAGCATAGACATGGAAGAGAGTATATTGACATTTTGTAGATCGGCATATTGGTAATTTCGTCAATCCAATAACAATCTCAATCTTTAGTTTTAACATTTTTTTCAAACTGTTCCTGCTTTTTTCAATTTTAGGGAGTTTCATAAATGTAAAACATTGGTCTTAACTGGAGAATGCTCTGCTACCCAATAAAGAGGCATTGCTTTGTCTGAGCTGGCACTTAATGAGAAGAAGCACAACACACCTTGTTGTTTAAAATTGATTTAGTACAGATAAGTTTTCTCTGCCTGAAGTTACCCTTCAGTAATAGCAGTTTGCTCCTTGTCTACTGTCTTAGGATGCCTCGGTCTGAGCAACACCAGTAAAGGGTTTTAGAGCCCAAGAAGTTTGAGGGAATTAGGGCTATATTTGTGCAGAAATGAAGGTTAGAAAGATAAAGGAAAAAAAGATTAAAATATTCACAAGAAGTGCCCTAGATAAGATTGTTTCATGTCTGAGGGCGTGTTGAATCCTGTGGGAATGAGGAAACTAAACCACTAAAGGGCTGTTTCATTCTTATGTTTAACACTGAATCAACACAATGTTGGATATCAAAGTGGTATTAGTGGAATTTGGAAGAACATGGGTAAAGAACAAAAATATGAAATAAGTTAGTCCAAATCTTTTGCTGTGTCAGAGCTGTGTGGAAAATGAACATTGGAGGCTTAACATGAGTGTAATAAATCAAAATGCCAGATGAGCCTCAGAGGACTTTATTCATTCACTTCATTGTTTTCTCCACAGATACAGCATGGTTCAGCCAAATGCAGGGCTGTCATTCTCAAGTTCAAAGGGTTCCTATGTGCTTCTAAGTGTTCCTGAAGACTGAGCTCTTTATGCATTATCTTAAACTGCTCAGCTTTATCATCTGGAGTGTTCAGTGCACTGAGTCTAGCTTTTATATGCAGAAATCACAGTGTGAGTTTGCAGTTTTGGGTGAGGGGTAAGGGATGTTGTGTACTGTTGGTAACTTATAGAAAAGATTCAAATTTGTGTCTTCTGGAAAGTGCTGTTTCCCAAAGCTGATGCTTGGCAACACAAGATGCCCCACTGACCCTCTGCAGCTTGGCAGAACATGCTCCTTAGCGCGTGAGCTTCCTAAGCATATATCCCAGGGTGCAAACTGCCCAGGGCTGCTGGCACAATGTATTTTTTCTATTTTAACCTTCACTGAAATTTCTCCTTTCCCCATATCCTCAGTACCAGGCAAACAGAATAGTAAAACAGAGGGCAGAATTCTTCAGTTAGAAATTAGAAGCAAAACGGTGTAAGTAGAACAGGCTAAAAGCTCCGTTCTGGTTTAAGCAGGCGGTGACCTGTCTAGCACTTTAGCTGCTGGTACCTGGAATTTCTAAGGCACGTCTCGGTGGTTGGAACTGGAGAGTCAGTACTCGTGGTAACAGTGTCACATCAGTGTTGGCTTTGGTTAAATATTTAAAACTAATTTGCTGTGAGTTTTCTGCTACATCTTCCTTTCTTTTGTCTCATCCTTACTACCACTCAGGCTGGGGATGCACAGGCCGTGAGTTGTTCATAGCTCTTCTTAGAGATGGGTACCTTTGTGCTTAAAGACTGGTCCGTATTTTGATATGCATCATTACTTTAACATGCATTCTTACAACCTACTCATACACTTAGCAATACACGTTATACTAACCTGATGTTTTCCGAGAGTATATTCAACTTTTTATGGAGTCTACATGTGGTAGTGTTAGCACTGGTGATAAACTTTGTAACTAAATTATCTGGTTATAAATGGATTGTGATTGTAAATAAATATTATTTCTGATCATTGCCCCTCAATCTACTCCTTTTGGAGTTTTGCTTATCTGAAATGATTGTTCAGTAAACTTAATTGATAAAACTTTAACTTAAGACTAATCAATATTGCACTCACTTCTAGAAGGTTACGTAAACAAATTTCTTCCATCAAATTAGGTTAAGACAAGAAATACTATAGCTAACTAGTTCTTAATGTCAGTTTGACAGGTGTATACTTTATTCCTGTAAGACAAAGGCAATGTTTTAAAGAGCATTTCTGTTGATGGTCATTCTGTGACCTTCCTGTAGGTCAAAGACATCTTAATTTTCACATAGCCCTTTGCTGTGGGGTACATAGGCTGCCTGCTGGCAGGTTCAGGCACTTTGAGGTCACTGGAACACTAGGAATGTTCTGGTATCAGGGAAGCTAAGTCTTCTGCAACCTGTCCCTCATCTGTTCTGGATATATCAAGGGAGTATTTCAAAGAAATAGCAAGAAAATTTAAGATGACTTCTAGAGCTTTATGAAGATTGGCACGATGTATCTCTAGCCTTTATAGAAGAAGGCTATAGCTTTTAACAAAGCTTGCCTTGTTGAAAGCTTGAATCAGCTGTGATATGACAGATTCTTTAACAAGAAAACTTGTGAGATGTTCTTTGCTTAAAATACACATTTGGCTTTTTTGATTCTTCTCTCTGATTTTAGTTCAGTTACTCTAACTTGAAAAGTGAGTTATTGCATCTGATCCAATGCTTTTAATATTGTTAGTTACAAGATAAATGTAGCAGTTGATATCTTCAGATACTATGTGATTAGGCATGTTGTGTTGGTTTGTTTTTTTTATTTTATTTCAGCCTGTGTAACTGATTTGTGTTTAAAAGCCTAACAAAGATTTTACAATGAGTTTTTTCACTTTGAATATAGTGACCAGTTGGATCAGGAGCTGAGAAGCTGGTGGTTCAGTTAAAAGTCAGGTTATGCCAAATATTAACCAGAAGCAGTAAAATCTCAGGAAAGCAAACTACATCTATGTACTTAAGCATTCCTTGGTTCTTACAAACTGATAGAAGCTGTGATTCCATATGTTAATACAGTTGCATACTTCAACATCAGGGAGAAGTACTGGTTTATTTGTTGCTCTTTCTTACACAATGCAAATTTCAATGTGAAGTTCCTTATTGTTGTAGTTAATGATACCTGACTTCTTGCTTATATGTAAATTAAGAAATAAGACCTTTTACTTACACTGTTTGAATTGCTATTATGTGTAGTATTACTTCCAAATTTCTCCTGAGGATGCCAGGAATCCCAATAAAACCAAACCTTTGCTGCATTTCTCAAGACTGTTAATCATTAATGATTCGTGGTTCTCCCCCTCTGCTCTGGACAGACCCCACCTGGAGTACTGTGTACAGTTCTGGTGCCCTCAGCACAAGAATGATACAGACCTGTTGGAGGGGGTCCAGAGAAGGGCCACCAAGATGATCAAAGGGCTCGTGCAGCTCTGCTATGAAGACAGGCTGAGAGAGTTGGGGCTGTTCAGCCTAGAGAAGAGAAGGCTCCGAGGAGACCTAGCACCTTCCAGTACTTGAAAGGGGCTACAGGAAAGCTGGGGAGGGGCTTTTCATCAGAGAGGGTAGTGATAGGACAAGGGGTAATAGTTTTAAAATGAGAGAGGGGAAATTTACATTAGACACTAGGAAGAAATTCTTCCGTATAAGGGTGGTAAGGAACTGGAATGGGTTGCCCAGGGAGGTTGTTGATGCCCCATCCCTGGAGGTTTTTAAGGCTAGGTTGGATGAGGTTTTGTGCAACCTGATCTAGTGGTGTGGTTCCCTGCTTATGGCAGGGGGGTTGGAACTTGATGATCTTTGAGGTGCCTTCCAACCTTAATTATTCTATTATTATATTATTTTTTCTTTTTGTGAAAAGGGGAGTTTCTCCTTAGGTCACCAGCTTGAGATGGAAAGGGTTTCTGTCAGTTTACAAATCTGATACTACACCATTTTCCTATATTAGTTTAGACAGTTTATGATATGCTGTTAGGTTGAACTGTGTGTGCCTGCTTCAGCTACTGTAGAATGAAAAACTTATTTTAGCTGTCGGGGTAGTCTTTGTTCAGACAGGATGTTCAGTTCACTGGAGATTGAAGAACTGTTGTGTACAGGTTATTGGTAACTCTGATGTTTCCTGTCTTTTAAGCTACTGCTTTAAGTTCGAGAATATAATTAGTTTGAGGACCTCTACTTTTAAACAGTACTGTAGTGAAGTCGGACTTTGAAATATGACCTTTTTCATTTGCATATGGAGCTTGACAAATATTGCCAATTATGATTCTTTCTTGCATTGAGGTGGAACCTAAGGCAGCTGACTTGGTGGTTTTATGGAAGGGCAGTGGGTTTTTGGTGTGGTGCTTGAGTTTATTTTACACAAAGACTGGGAGCCTACATTTGCAGTGTTTTCTTAAGTGTACCTTCATTGATTCTATTGTATGTTAATGTTACTATTTTCACAGAACATATTTATTTTAGAAATATTATGGCTGATGCTTATTACTCTAGTAATTTCTAGTTTTAATTACTCTAGTACCAGTACATTTTAATTCTTAATCTTGAAAGAAGGTTAACATACTGTACATTAAATTGATATCTTTATAATTAAGGAATCAATTAATTTTTTTAGAGGAATTTGTTTTTATAACATTTCTGCTGAGCTAATATGATCTCCACTGACCTGTGCTAGAGAGAAACCAGTTCTCCAAAACTGACTGAGAATTTGCAGCTGGTCACTTAGATAAAGAGCAGAAGTAGTTGATGTCTGCAAAAAGTGCTTTCTGTAACCTGCCCCACACTTGCTGGTAATCAGCTTAGAAGAGGCAGAGGAAAATCTCCAAATACCTCAGGAGTTTTCTTCAGTTACTTATCCTGATTTCTTTGGCTTATAAACAAAGCCATTGAAAGAGATGACAGCTGTGGTGGAAAGCTGTGTGAAGGTGTACCTTTCAGCTGCTTCAACAGGTGAAATAAATCTTAAAGACTGTAGCATCCTTACTCTTCAAATGTTCTTCAGGGAACATCTGGTTTATGAACTGAGTGGGACAGGACTACTATGAAAAGCTACATATGTGCTTAATTTTTATTTTTCATATGTAAATGTTATGAAATGTGGTGGGAAGCCTTAAGTTGTTGGGGGTTTTTTTACTCATTTGTTTTGGGGAGATGTCTGGCTTTAAGATTTTCTTTTGGGCTCTAGTCAAGTTCACTTCATAATTTTAATTTTATTAGTATCATAGAATCATAGAATGGTTTGAGTTGGAAGGGACCTGAAAGACCATCTAGATACAACCTCCCTGCATGGACAGGGACACCTCACACTAGATCAGGTTGTTCTAAGCCCCATCCAACCTGGCCTTGAACACTTTCAGGGATGGGCTTCCACAGCTTCCCTAGGCATCCTGTGCCAGTGTCTCACTGCCCTGATACTAAGGAATTTCTTCTAATGTCTAATCTAAATCTCCTCTCTTCCAGTTTTAAGTTTTAATGTAGAAAGTTCAGGCTTAATGTTGGTTTTGCATAGGAGCTCTACTTTTGGGCTTGGCTTTCATCTCTCTTGCAAGTTTCTGCAGAGCTGCATCATTGAGCTGGTGAAGGAACTAATGCTCATGTGTGAGTAGCCAACCAGCCACCAAGAGGTTTGAACCACATCCTTGGTTAGAAGTTTTCACAAATATTTTTCAGGGGTATTAGTATTCAGAAATGTGTTATACTGCCAAGTTCTTTAGGACAGGTTTTGCCTTAGGTCCTTTAAGTGCTTTAGATGCTTTTGGCTACTTGGAAACATTTTCATTTATTCTTGCATTCCTTTGGATTATCTGTGCCTCTTCAAGGTCAGGATGCTGTCTAGAGTAATCTATATTGTCCAAGTGCCAGCAGGTGGAGTGTTGGTAACAAGACAGACTTCTGACTTCCTCCAGCATTTAGGAAAAAGTGGTTTCCATTGAAGGAAAAGTGGTTTCTGTGGAGGTGGAGCCTGATTGGCATAGAAGTCTGTGAGGCAACTACATGTTAACGTGTATTTCATACTTGCAGTTGAGTGAACTTTGATGTAGAGAGTGAAAGGCAACTTGGTGTTCCTCTGCTATTTTTAATTCCATGTCAGTTTCCTGTTGCAAGACATGGAAGTATTGAAGCTGCATCTAAATGGTTATAAAGTTGATACTACATTTAAGGGAGCATTGTTTTGTCAAATTCATTTTTTGTTGTTGTTTACTGTGTCTGCTGTAGCAGAAAGCTGATCTTTTTTTTTTTTTTTTTTTTTTTCCCCAGGATTAGTTTTCAGCTAAATATAGTGGTTGTCCAAGTAACTTGCATCATTAAATTATAAAATTGCTGTATCAGTGGAGGAAGCAGGAATCACTCAGAGCAGGACTACTCTTCTGCCACAGTGCTCTTACCATGTTCAATTCAAACCATCCTGAAAGCACACCAGTAGGCAGGATCTGCTGTGTGAGTATTTTCTTCATCTTTTTGGAATGGTCATTGTGCAACAGCTTCCCTCATTAAGAAAATTATAAAGCAGTACTGAACTGCACTAAATTATGTTCTTGTTGTGCAGTTGTTTTCTATTTGAGGTGTGACAAAGGCTTCAGCTGCATGTAATTGTTGCATTCATGCATTACTCTGTATTTTGCAGAAAAGCATAAAATATTAGTGTGACTTACCATGCATCCAATAAAAATTGGGTCAGGATTAACTTTGGAATAATTGTGCAGTATTATCTCCAAAAAGCCTATCAGTGTACGCTGAGTAATGGTGTTCTTTGCTGCTGATCCTGCTCAACATGCAAATGAGCTTCTTTTGGGTGAAACAAAATTAAAAGATGTGCTTCTGGACTTGGCTAATGCTTAAGGCTTGGCTTAAGGCTGTTCAGACCATAGTTAAGGCTAGAGCGAATCATAGAATGTCTTGGGTTGGAAAGGACCTCTAAAGGTCATCTAGTTCGACCCCCCCTACAATAAGCAGGGACACCTCACAGTAAAATAGATTGCTCAGAGCCTCAGCAAGCCTGACCTTGAGTGTCTCCAGGGATAAGGCACCCACCACCTCTGAAGGCAGCCTGTTCCAGTGATACACCACCCTTACATTAAAGAACTTTTTCCTCATGTCAAACCTAAATCTACCTTTCTCTAGCTTAAAACCATTCCCCCTTGTCCTGTCGTTACATGCCCTAATGAACAGGCTCTCCCCAGTCTTCTTGTAGCCTCTTTCAGGTATTGGAAGGTTGCTATGAGGTCCCCCTGGAGCCTTCTCTTCTTCAGGCTGAACAACCACAACTCCCTCAGCCTGTCTTCATAAGAGAGGTTCTCCAGCCCTCTGATAATTTTCATTGCTCTCCTCTGGACATGCTCCAACATCCTTCATGTGCTGGGGGCTCCAGAGCTGGACACAGTACTCCAGGTGAGGTCTCACCAGGGCAGAGTAGTGGGGCAGAATCACCTCTCTTGATCTGCTGGCCACACTTTTGATACAGCCCAGGATGCAGTTGGCCCTCTGAGCTGTAATTGCACCTTGGTGGCTCATGTCCAGCTTTTAATCCACTAGTAACCCCAGGTGTCTTTCCACAGGGCTGCTCTCTAGCATGTCTTCCCCCCAGCCGGTATTCATATCTCTAGTTGCCCCAGCCCAGGTGCAGGACCCTGCACTTGGCCATGTTGAACCTCATGAGGTTCCCCTGGGCCCACTTCTCCAGCTTGTCTGGGTCACTGTGGAAGACACAACTTATACTGCAGTAAAATCCTTGGAATATGTGTAGATTGAATATTGTCCTTAGCACAAACTGTTTTATTTTGCAGATCTCTTCTTGCAGTAACTACCCAGTAACTTGGGCATAGCATGTTTTTTTTAGATTAATAGATAAGTCAGTGTGAGGAAGAGAGTTCGTTTTATCTACTACTCTGAGTGCCTCTCATTCTTATTTTGAAACATGGTGATAGCATGAGATAATTCAAGGCTTGTTGGACCAAAAGTACCCAAAAAGCAAGATAATGATATCAGGTAATGACCTAGGTTTCCCCTTCACCAAGCTGTTTTGTCTGGTGCATTGAATTGTTTAATCTGTGTGGTTCCAGGAGGGTGTTGTAGGAGCCAGTCTTTCTAATCCTAAATTACTCCCAAGCTGTTTGTTTACTGTAATTGGTTTAATTCTGATTATCACAGAATAATTTTTATTTTTTAAACAGTGTCACAGCCATTTGATGGGTCATACTATCCATGCTATTTAATTTATTATACAACTTTTCAAATCATTTAATACTGGGAGGAAACAAAATTGAGATTTGCTAGAAAAAGTAGAGACTTAAAGACTGTAGTCTGTCCCAAAATGTAAGACGTGCTTGTGTATTGCTTAAGATTGGCAATTTAAAAGTTTCATGTTCCAAGTTATGTCTTGTGAGAAACATTCTACTGCCTAAGAACATTGAGAGATGTACAAAGGTAACCAGACGATAGCATTTAGTAGGATATTTAAGTTCAGTAGGCTTAGGTAGGCAATTTCCACTTGCTCTGTAATTTATTTTTCAAAATATTTTGCATCTGTTGATTAAAATAGTTTTAAAATGCAATGTTTGTGATTTCAGAACTGTTGGAGCTTATAGCTTATTATAGGAAAGTCTTTTCTGAAGTCATATAGGGGTAATTCTTTTTCTAAAGACTTACTGACTTCCTCATATCTGAGGATAATTATACAAGCAAGGCCATAATTGCTGGAAGGCTATCACAGGAATTAAGATCATGGTGTTGCCAGTATAGTGGTTGTAAGAGACTTCTGGAAGTCTCTGGTGCAATCACTTGTTCAAAGCAGGGCTATAACTAGCACTTGGTGAGGTCAGCTGTGGCTTTGTCCTACAAAGCCATGAATATCCCCAAGGACAGAGAATCCACATCCTCTTTGGAAGCCTGTTCCTGGGCTTCATCGCTTTCCTAATGAAAAAGTTTGTCATGGTGTCCAAGCTGAGTTTTCCATGCTGCCTCATGTGGCCATTGCTCTTTCTAATCCTGCCTGATAGTGCTAAGAGAGTTTGGGTTGGCTGTCACTTATAAGTGTTTTCCCTTTGGTAGCTGTAGACAGCTCTTAGATGGTCCCTAGGCTTCTTTCCAGAGAAAACGGCCCATCTCCCTCAACCTCTCCCTTTGGATGATGCCCTTGAGTCCTTGGACCATGGTGGTGGCCCAGGGCTGGGCCCTCCTTGGTTTCTTAGCATCCTTCTTGAAGTGAGGGTCCTCAGCTGAGCACTGGGTCTCTGCAGTGGCCTTGCCAGGGCAGGCAGAGAAGGGATCCCATCCCTCTGCTGCAGTCCCCTCTGGCTTTTGCCTTCTCTGCAGTGAGACGTTGGCTCTGGTCTCAGCTGGCAGCTGCCCCAGCCCTGGGCCCTTTCCCGCAGGGCTGCTCCTCAGCCAGCTCTCCCCAGCCTGTGCTGATGCCTGGGGTTCTTGTGCCCCTGGTGCAGAGCTTTGCACTTTCCCTTCTTGAGCCTGATGAGGTTTCTTTTGGCGCTGTCCTCGGGTTTATGGTGGTCTGCTTCTGTTGGTAGATGTGCTGCCATTTGTTGTCTGCCCCCTCTTCTTGTCTGCCCCCTCCGCTTTGCTGTCACCTGCCAGTTTGCTGAGGGTGCAGTCTGTGTCATCTCCTGGTTGCTGACGGGTGCGTTTGGAGGTGCGTGTTGGCCCTGGGGTCTTTCCTTGCCAGCTTGTAGCTGGATGTTCAGCTCTTGGTTGCAGCCACATGATCCAGAGAGATTGAGGCAGTTTTCCAGCTCAGCTTCCCTCCTGTAGGTGAGCTTGCCTCCTACTCCCAGGTGCTGCTTCCTCAGCTCCCAGGTGAGACTGGTGGGACACTGTAGAGAGCCATACTACAGTCACAGTATGTTTCATGTGCCATTCAACTGTAATCAGAGTAGCCCCCCAGGTCTTCATGTGAGGCTGGTTGGGTACATTCTGCCTTTGATAATTCTTTAGCTGTTAATGGTTATCTTTTTGGTCCACATTTATAAAAATTAATTGCAAGTAGATGTGTTCCCTGTGCCTTCTAGAAGTTGGCAGTACTCTGCACATCCTCACCTGACTCACATACATGTTTTTCTTGTGTGTCAGGAGCCTTCTGTGAATGTTGTGACTTTCTTTGCTAGATTATATTGGTAATTCTGTATAGAATACAGCAAAAGAAGTCTAATACATTTGGCAGTTGGCAGAATTTTTTTAGCAGTTAGTAGAAAACTCAAAAGATTATTTTCATTATTTAGAAAAAATCTGCTAAAAGGCACTTGTCTTATAAAAAATAAAATAAAATTGTTTTTCTTATTGTAGGCTAGTAGCTAAATGTGAAATGTTACATTGCTCCAAGTAGGGAAACACAGCTTAAAGTTGTCAGTTACACTCCTGACATATTTACTGCTAGGAAAGTACATTTTAATTCTTGTGGTATTATAAATTATTGAAAGAGGTTGATTCCAGTGGAAATGGTTTGAGAGAGAGGCTTTAGTAGTAATTTTCTAAGGATATGTCAGAACCTATGCAGGATTGGTTTGAGAATATGGACTAATGTTCTCCAAATATTTTGCCAGTGCATTGTGTCTGTTTCTAATTACTGTCAGTAAGTCCTGAAAATTATTGTCTCAGTGAAATCTAAATTTTAAGTAGAGTAATTGAAAGATGTTTGGGGTTTTTGGGGGTGTTTTTGTTTTGTTGTTTGTTTTTTGTCTTGTTTTTGAGAGTGTTGATCCTGAAGTGGGATTCCATAACTGTATGCTTCTGTCAGTTGGACTTTTTCTTTTGTGGAGGCAGGCTATATACATGCACTTAACAGGTCTCTTGGGTATTATTGCAAAACATAAATTAACTTTTTTTTTGTACTTGTGCATAAGGACAAAGATTCTTTGTAAAACCAAGCACCATGCACTTATCTGATCTTTGTGACTTGCATTCTTGCTGGGTTGAGCTTATTTTCTTTGAAGTAATTAAAAAAAACAAAACCCTGTATATTCTCTGAGAGAAAGTTTAGGATTTATACTGGTGTAACATCACTTCGCAGTCTGATATCTTTCAGGATTGCAATGGAGGAGTAGAGTTCACTTTATACAGCAGGGAAAAGATGTTGCAACACTGTACTTTCACCAAAGTCTACAGGCTGCATGAAAAATCCCCAGACTCTGCTTGCCAAAATTAAGTGTGTGAGAAGGCCAGGATTTGCTGTATTTGCAACTATGCTCATTGCAAGGATTGAAATATGCTTGCACAAGATTACCCTTAAAATGGGAACATCTGTCTGGTATTGGCCATAGATCTTTTAGTGTCCTGGCCCTTACCATCTTCTCCAGCAACATAATAGTATGGTGTAGACCTAATCCTTTGAGTGGTAATACTTTGACCTATCTTGGTGGTAACAGACTATCCAAATGTGTCCTTGTTAGCAAAGGTAAGCAGAGGCACTTGGCAGTATCAATGTCTCCTTTCAGTTCTCATCTTGTTTCCATCGCAGTGTTACAGGGACCTATTGTTGGCAGCTGATATCACCAGAGAAGTATAATTGCCAATGTCAGCGATAAGTCATTAAGTGAAGGAGTGTGCTGAATGTGTTATTGATCTGAAGTCAATTGATATACACTCAAAAAAAGCCAGTAAACAACAAACCCTAACTAAAGAAAAAAACTTCCTAGCCTAAGGAATGACATATGTATGTAGGTTTTTTTTGTCTTGATCTTTTTAGGGAGGTTTTTCTGTTCATTCTTGGCCATATTGGAGTCAGCGGGAATGGGGGGGTAAATAGTAAAGGCTGAATAACTTGTATTTAGGTTATTTTTTTATGTGTAGAGTCCTTCTAATACTACTTCAAAGAACATCTATTAAATGCAGTATTTGTTTCTGTTTCTTGACATGTTTTAGGGTTGTGTTTTGTCTTCCTTCTTCTGTCTTCCACTCTCTTTAAGAAGAGGTAGTCAGATCAGTTACTGTGTGCTCAGTAATGAGAATTTTCTTTGTATTTTCCAGATTGGAGAATCATCTGCATCTTAAAGATATCTTCAGAAAGAAAAAATCTTGTTTTCTACAGACAGTTTTGTCATCTTGACCAGAGATGTTCATTACTTTGAAGGAAGAAAAGGCAGACTATGGGCCCAAATTAGGACCTGGAAGACTTTTCAGAATACCATGGAAACATGTCATGTAGAGGTAGCTGTAAAGTATTTAAAATTATTCAGTTTAATAGATTCTAATTAAGCATCTCTAAGAATCTACTTGAGATTAAACAATCTGCTTTTGGTGTAACTCTTTACCAGGAATGAGGCGAAAATTCCTTTCCTGTAAGAGGGCCTGAAAAAGAAAGTTAAATAGCTGAAGCTATGGAATTAAAACTGTACTGTGGGTAGCAATATTGAGTTGTAAGTTAAACCCACTGAGTTGGTATAATCAAAGTTTCTTGGTAAATCTGAAGAAGCAATACTTTCATGGGAACATAAAGAAAAGGATTGAATCTTTAATTGAAATCCGGCTTAATACACTCAGGGTATTCATGTGTCTCCTAAGTTTGTGATTGTAGTTGTTCAGTTTTCTCTTACAGTCAATACACTCCGATGGAACTATCCTGCTAGAAAAGTTTAAAATTTAAAGAAAACCAGTGGAAACAGCAGTGCATGTTGCTATATATCTTTGTGATATGTAGCTGCTGAATGTCTGTGCTGTGAGAAGAAATACAAGTCAGGGTGCCAATATGCTATTTTCCTTTTTCTGTTCTTAGTTGCAGGTTAACCTGTTGGTTGGGATTTTTATGAGGGTAATTCATTATACTAAGTTCTTAGTGTGGTAGATGGGGTTTGGGGGTTTTTATAGCTCATTTTTAAAGCAAAATGATTTTGGTTAGCCACTTCCTGCCCTCTGTGGTGACTGTGGAGAGGAACTGATTGCTGCGGAACTTTCTAGGTTACCTGAAATAAAGACTTAATTTGGCTGAATAACTTCTTGTGTGTTACTCTACCTAATGGAGAGCCAAGATGGCATTCTGTAAATAAAGATTCTGTTTCTCCAGCCTGAACTGTGTTGCTCAGCCTCAGGAAGAAAAGACACTGATAGTGAAGTGGGGGGTGTTTAATTGCTGCCATCATTCTTAGGCATAGGAGACTAAATTTATTATTGTGTTCTTTATTCAGACTTAGTTGTGGGGCAATTGGACAGAGGCCCTTTACAGTCTGTATCTGCGCTTTGTTTTGGCTCACACCATCATCTATCTTTCTGTCATTTGTCATGCTTAGATCTCCTTTAGTCAGCTAAGGATGCTGTTTTATAATGAAGACTTTCAGGTCTTCGTAGTTCTGAAATGATTACATATTATATGTATTAGCATCCAGCCCTCACTTAAGTTTGGTCTCAGCTATGTTAGTGACATTCTACTTTCTTGCTTTCCCATACATTTTTAAAATATAAGAAACTTTTTTGTTTGGTTTTTTTTTTACCCCCTCAAAATTGGTTTGTTTCAGAATGCATGGCCCCATTTAAAAAACAAATAACAAAAAAAACCAACAAAAAACCCCCAAATATTCCACCTCTTCTACAAAAATTTATAGTCATACTATAAATGTATTAGTGATCAAAAGAAGCTGTGTGTGCTTTCCTGACAGGACACAGGAAATGTGGTGTTAAAACTACTTATGTGCTCTTCCTAGTTCATCATAATTCATCATGCGTTGTTAGCTTCTAGAGCTAGAGGGAACTCTGTGTGTGTTAGAAGTTCACTACAACATCCACTCAGTATTCAAGGCAGTAACACACCTTAATCACTGGATTACATTAAGTGCTGTTGGAGATGATGTGATTTGGATTACGTATGAGCTACGCCCCCTAAAATGTAATTCTGATTCAAACACACTGTTTGACCCAGGGCAAGGAGCCTAATTTATTCATTCTGATGCCTGAAAAAGGGGAATAAAAATGCCTGTGGATTATAAGGGTAGTTAAAAATGTATAAAAATAGCAAGCATTTAATTATTTAATATTTCAGACTTGGAGAAATATATTTGAGCATTTAGTTTATTTCTAAACTATTGAATGAAAATAAGTTGTTCTCCCTTCTCACACCCACCTTCCTCTACCAAAGAAAGAAAAATAAAAATAGGGACTTCCAGATAAAATCTGTTCTGGCTACTTAACTGGAGTAAAACCACATTTGTATTTACTTTTTTCTTAGGTTTTATATGTAGGATGAGTTTGGGGAGGAGGGAGAAACGAGCATATTGAGAACATACCAAGTCATGTAGCATTAGTCTTTGAACAGACTATATTATAGGGTTCTAAAATCCAGACTTAGCTACTAGAAAACTGGTGAATGTTAGCTATTGGCTTCTGTTGTGGAGTTCTTCCTACTGGTAATTGTGTGCAATTCAAGAATCCCTTTTATATTTAGTATAAAATGTTTAATTTGCAACTATTCTGCTCCATATGTGTGACCTAAAAAGATCAGAGCAGTAGTGAGCATTTGTCTTCCTCGGTTCTAGTCCCTTTTTGCTTGCATCAGACCTCTGTGGATAAATTACTTTGACTGGCACAAGACCTTGACTCCAAAACACACACTCAAGCATGCATTAATAGACTCCTTTCACTCTGTTTACATTTACCTGTTTGTGACAACTGAGGCTTCAAATTCAATGAGTTAGTGTTCATTTTGGTTGTAGAGTGAGGATATCTTAAAATGTGAGAAGACAAGGAAGAAACTTTTTGGCTGCTTCCTCCTCACCATCTTCCTTCCTCCTATTGTGTTGAACTCCTTGCCCAAGGTGCTTATGTAAGGCGCAGTAAAAGTTCAGTGTGGCCTCTAAAATCGTGCTTGAGGTTTGGGAAAATTGCAGTAAATCTCTGTGATCTGCATGGCTTTGATTTGGGAATTGTGAATGAACACAAACTGTAGGTATTGTTATGATGTCCCTTTTTTAGTATTAAATGGTTTTTTTTGTTATTCCAGAGTGTTGGGAGCTGAAGAACAGTTCTTAGGCAGGTGATCATACATGGTGGTTGGAAAATGTCAAATAGGTAGATTTCTTGTGTCAGAAGGCCTGTATGTTAGTCTTAAAGGGTTGCATTGTTCTGTGTGGTCTCTACAAGTGGAGCTAGGAGGGGAATTCACACTTCAAAGAATAGTATCTTTATTGCCATTTTTAAGAAAAACAGTTAAAGGCATTATCAGAAGGCAGCAGTCAATATTCTGCACTTTGTGATGACATTAGGATAAATCCTGTTTGTTTTCAGTGCTTTTAAGCTTTATGAAAATGAGAGGGCAGTGCTTTTAGTGAAAGCTAGGGTATGGTCTCTACTTAAATTTGTTTAAAAAAATAAAGTGTTTGTAAGTAAGATTCTTAATAAATATATGGCTTCAATTTCAATTTAACTTCTATAGAAATTGTATCTTTCAAGCATTTAGTCATACCAGGTAATCTGTAAGGCCTCTGCCTTGTTTAACACCACATGTGGAAATGAAAATTTCAACTCCTTTTATACAAATACAATAGCTTTGTAAGGTGGTGTATTTGTAAGTGATAGTGAGTTTGATAAAGTAGCAAGAGACTCCATTGCCTTGTATATGGACTATTTTGTCATGATTTCTGTGATGAAATAAAAAGGAGGTTGTGGGGAGATTGTTCTCTTTGGACAGGTGACATTGTAGTAACCTTCATTATGCCTTAAGAAGTAAGTGTTAAAGGAAAGCAGTATAAGAAATGGTTCATTGCAACTTAATGCTCAGCAGCCTAATTAGTCAAATACCATGTGCTTACCTCTGCATGAAATAGCTTTTTATTTTCCACTGTAAAATAGGAATTTTCAGTTTTGGAACAGCCTGAAGAGGTCTTTGTTGCAAATGACCACTGACTTTTTAAACTATTTATTCTCTAAAATAATGAAGGTCTGCATGGTATCCATAGTGACTGCATGCAGCTTCCTTGTTAATCTTGGCATGCTGCTGTAGTAATGAACTTCACTTACTACTAACAAGTTTTCATGTTTCGGGAGGAGACCCTTATTTGAAAACATGATGTGATTGAGTTCCTGTCATAGAAATATTGATTCTTGTAGGGTTTTTTAACTTTTAAACTTGTCATAGTTTCTTTTTTTTTTTATGATTTGCTGTGGAGGCCCAAGCAGAACCCACCAGAACAAGCAACCTGAAATTGATGACGTCCTCTTAAAATCTGACACTAGAAAACTTTTTACTTGCACAGTTGTTTTCTTCCTGAAGGCATAAGGGCTGCTAAATATGGATGTCTTCAGGTCTCTTACTAAAAGGAAGACATTTAACTATAAACTATAAAATTAAAGCATGTATTATGTGAATATAATCAGGCCAGAATTGTATGGTTAAAACCATTTCTGCTGAGAGCAGTTTCAGCCCCTCCACATCCATTGCAAAGACAGGGGAAACTTTTGCAACAGCAGGAGCACCAGAATTCACACACTTTTAATTTTGACTTTTGCATTACTTCTCTATACAACAGAGTGGAATTGGAGAGTTGGGAGAATATGCAGCAACTAACTCAGTGCAATTCACTTAATAAATTACTTAAGCATAAATTATTTCCTCTTTAAATGTTATGCATTGTGAATATTTTTAATATTATAAAGGTTCTTTTTAACTTAGAGGAAATTGATTGTTAGAGAATAGAATGCAGTCTTGTGGGAATTTTGATAGTGACTTGTTCAAGATGGGAAGTAAAATTATTTTATCCTTACGGTTTCCTTCCCACCCTGTCCCTCTCCTTTTAATGCTTACCCAAAGATAAGTAGTTTGGGGTTTCATGGCTTTTGTTTTTTTCTGTAGTTTGTTGTAATAAAGCTTTAAACTGAACACGTGGGAGTCTTGACACTGAAAGTAAATGTTTTTGAAATTCTGTCAAGTTTCCCTTTCTGATACTTTCTTTGTTATGAATACAGCTTGTTATGCTACTGATTAATTATTGCATATAGCTTATTTTAAAATAAAATAACTATGAAAGGGTAGTTATCTGAAAAATTCATTAGATAACGGAAGTGGAAGTCCATTTATTTTTTGAGAGCTCCAGGAATGAGAGTATAGAGAAGTAAAGTCAAGGGATCTGAAAAATCCATTTTATTTGTGTATGTTCTTAATGTATAAGTAATATATAAGCCTAAAGGGGTATTTAAATGTGTATCAAAAATTGAGAATTTGTTAGTTTGTTGCATTTACAAACTTTTGTTAGTTCAATGGAAGTTGAAAAATCTAGAACTTTGGTTTTGTTACTGCATGTGAAAATAAGGTTTTCTTCAGAACAAGCTGAACAGTGGTTACAGTGTTACAAAAGTGTCTTAAATCTTCTCTTTTTTATTCCCCTCCTGCAAAGGTGACTGGCTGCTTTGCCCTGTTGGAGTGTTGCAGTGATGCATAGTAGTCTGTTGCTGTAAACATCCCCGACTGGAAGCTGTACCAGTTCTAGCTTTCAGTCAGATGTTTGCTGCACCTGGCTATTCTTGGACAACATCCGAAGGAAAGGCTGGCATAAATACATCTGTGCATCTCTCTCTCTTAAGACTGTTTCTGTAGATACCGTAGAATTGCCTTTGATGACTTAACCTGATTGTTGTTAATCGTGTAGGTATGATTTCTTGAAATCTAGTCTGAAATGGAGATAAAAAGCAGTCCCAGATTTATCAACAGGAACAGAATTCTTTGCTGCTTTGTGGTATGAGTTATGGAATTATGCTTCACTGGAACATAACAGCAAGTGGGGGTTAATTTCTTGTGCAGTTATCCATAAACCAAGCTGATTTTATGAGTTGTCTGTTTCAGCAGCTTTTGTTACTTATGACTTTCAGGAAAAGTTGTCATAAATGCTGTCAAATACTTCCCAGGCATTTTATCTGATGTGCCTTGCTTTTTGTTTGTTGTTTGGGGTTTTTTTCTGAAATTCTCTGTTCTCAGTCTCATATGAGTGGGTGGTGCTCTTATTGTTTATAAGCTGGATATAACACAAAGCCAAAATAAAAGTTAAAAAAATGATACAGAGGATGTATTTTTGCACTAACAATGCATAGCACATACACTTGTTTGTGGTATGGTCATCTTGGTTTGTGCTGCTCCCCACCGTGACACTACAGTGCTTTGTTTTTCACATAAATAACAGCTTTTTAAAGAGCTTTTTCAGAATTAACTTTTCACTAACTCAGTCTGAAAACAGGTAAAAGCAATGATGTCAACAGGAGCAGCTCTGCAAAAAAGCTTCAGCACTTTCCACCTCTCTAAGTGGGATCTACACATGCTATTTCCTAGTTCTTGTCTAGGATTTCTTTTCTCCTTTGTTTCTCTAGCCTTTTATTTTCAAAGGAATGGCCTCTGTGAGTAATTCCTGCTGCTGCTATTCTT
>NW_009954224.1:859197-879673 GCF_000747805.2 Chaetura pelagica | reverse complement strand
TGTGAGTAATTCCTACTGCTGCTATTCTTGTGCTCTTTTACTTCTCCATTCTTACTCCTTCAAAATGTTCTTTTTATCCCCTAACACTTAAAACTCATTCTTTTGGTAGTACAGTAAACCTAGATACTATCCATTCAATTTTGGTCAAGTAATTCTGTAAAAATAGGTTAGGTCCAAAGATACAAATTCTTAAAAAATGATTTTCTTTTTAGCTTATCAAAATTAAACCTACTAGGTTTTCTTAGTCCTGTGAAAGCTAGACTAATAAGTATTGGAAAGGTAATAATTTTCAGGCAGGCAGTGAGCCACAGACTGCCATTCTTCTTCTGGGATGGTCCCATGACCATAACTATTTTGTTTATGTTGCCTGGGTGTTCTGTCTGGTGCCATAGGAACACCTGTGGAGATGGAAGGTGCTGATCTTATTGACCCAATTCATTGCTAGCACCTCTACAAAGATGAGTGTTTTAAAGCAACTTGCACACTTCATACAATCTCAGTTAAAATTACATCTTTGTAATATTATCTGCTTGGCTTGATCATTGCTGTGGGTGTATTTATAAAAAAGAATTTAAAGTCGAATCTGCAGTTTTTGATGTCTAAAAAAAAATAAAATAATGCTGGTAGTTGTTTTCTAAGCCTTGTTTGCTGTAAATAGTTAGCATTTCCTTGTTCTGTAAAGTATTCAGATGTAGAAGAAAGGAAGTGTTCTCTGTTATCAAACTCTTGTGAATGATCAAAATAAACATGTTACCTTGTAACTAATATAATAGACATTTTGGCCAGTGCTGTCTTAGCCTTTCCATGTAGCAGGTAACAGCACTGACTTTAAGCTTATTTCGTGTGCAGTGTCAGTCCAGCCCTGTGGAATTTTACTTCTATGAACATTTGTATTGTACTAGTACCTAATACATGTACTCAAACAGAGCTGTCATATGTCTTCACATGAAAGCAAATTCAAGTAGCTTGTAAATGCAGGAAATAAATCAGTTTTAAAAATCACACTGCATTTTTGCTTGTTTGAGGTTTTTTGCTTAGTGTTTATATTGCAAGAATCTCCTTTTTCTATACAGGAAATACAAAATACCAGACATCTTAATATGTCTCAAAGATACCCCTGTTGTTTGCAACAGAAGAAGGTGGGATCTCTTAAAATGTATGTATATTTATGCAGTGATTCCAGCTGAGCTTGCAGCACTGGGATTGCTGGGAAGGCATGATGGGATTTAGGCATTCTAGCTGTGGAGTTCTATTGGTGGGGAGGAGGAGTTGAAGCAACTGTTGCAAATCAGGCATCACATCACAGTGTCATAACTGTTACAGTGAGTTCTGGGAATGGGAATGGAAGAGGCAGATGTGACACATCAGCATGATGACCAGCAAGCAAGTTGCCCCACCTGGTTAACATGAGGCCTGTGACTACTGCTTGTATTATAAGGAGCCATGGATCAGTTTCAGATGTCTTGCAATGTACTCATTTCAAAGTGGAGGAAAATGCCTGAATGACAAGCATGTTGGTGGTCCAGAGGCCAGCAGTGAATTAGTAATTTTGGGTGGCTGCCATCTGCAGGTGTAACATACAGCTACCTTGGCAGAAGGAAGCTAGGGAGCAATACAAAGGTCCTCACTTGCTGAGCAGGTAGAGTGCCTATGAAGACTAGTTTTTGGGGTCTGAATTTCCTCTGGCTGGTTTTTATGACCACTTAAAAGTAATACATCAAAGTCCTTGGTGACTCCATGGCCTCCATGAAGCACTGTCTTCCCTTGCTGTGAACTTGCAGCTGCGTTTAGCAGAAATGCTTGAGCTCATGTTTTGCTTCATATAAAGAACAATTGTTAAACCCTTGGCAGGCTTCCCTCCCTCCTCTCTGTATGAAATAATCAGCATCTGTGATTCCTTCTCCCCAGTAAATCTGCAAAACACCTGTTCTGACAAGAGCTTTGAGAAGGCTGAGGCTTGACCTCTTGCCTGATGGAGTTATTGAAGGTTTTTTTGTTTTCCCCTGGACTGGTGTGATCATCATTGTTTGAGACTGTAAACATTAAACATATCTTTAAAATCTAAGTCAAGACATTGAAACAGAAGTCAGAGTGTTCTGCTCTCTTGCTGTTACTTACATTTCTGAGGAACTAAATCCATATGGAGGGAAATAAAAATTAAGAAAATTGAAATAATAGGAGTACTTTAAAATTGTTCTTGAAGAGGAATGGGAATTAGCTTAGACATAAATACAACGCAAATAGGAAGACATACAAACCTAGCAACAGAAGTGGTAAAATTTGGCACAGTAACAAAACAGTTGAAATGTTCAACACCACAAAGGTTAATTTTTGGATAAATGGTTTGAGGCAGACATCCCTGAGGACTGTTACTCAGTTTGTCCTATCCCGTAAATCTCCGATGTATATTTTGGTGTTTATTTTGAAAAATCATTTGAGATTTCTAGAAGAGGTCTTCTCTGAGCATCAAGGGTCTTGGCGGGTAAGTGCAACAGAAAGCTGATCTCCAGGGGCTGTGAGAAATGCCTCCTGTTTTCTTTCTTATATCTCTACAGCAGCAGGGAGTGTATGTGGATATTACTGTGTTCTGACATTTAGAAGATTAAATGTTAAAAATAGGTGTTCCAACTTCATAATGTCAGCAGGGCTTAATATGTGCTGCCTGTACCTTATGTGTTGTGCAAATTGTCGCTCACACAATGTATCCTGAAGTATGCCTGTGCAGATTTATTTGTTGATATCTTGAAAGCCAATGGTGTATTTGTATTGTTAAGCTAATTTTTAGTTCCTGTAAACATCCTACACTCAGCTATAACAAGTGGTAGGGCTGGGTGGTGGATGTTTACTTCAACTGACTTGGAAAGGCAGCTTTCCTCAATGATCAAGTGACATATTGGCAAGAACAGATTACTGTTTTTCAGTAGTATTCAAATAAGCTTATTGAATTGTAAGTTCTCCAATTTCTGTGAAAGAACTTTGTATTTCTGTAAATGTCTTTATACTCTAACTATGGTTTATGCTGACTGTATAGAGGCATACATGTTTATTGTGAAGCAGTCTTGGATTAAATCTGTATCTTTCTAGCTGCAAATAAACTGTGATAATATATCTTTGTCTTGAAAAGTAACTTCTGATGTCCTTAGTTCACTTAGGATACCCTGATGGTAGAGAAATAATCAAAAAAATCTTGTATTGAATGTTGAATACTAAATTGCAGCAATGATTTATTAATCTACTTGCTCATTGTCAAAGGAAGAATAGATACATTGGGTAATGCTAAAAAAAAACCCCAAACCAGCATATCATTACAGTAGTAAAACTACTAAGATTTAACCATTTCTGTTGCTCTTTAACAAAATGAGAAGCATTTCATTTTGACAGGGACAGTCTGGAAAGGAGATAAAGGAGGGAGACAAGCAGCTTTTGCTTTCCTTGTAACTCTTCTTATATCCTGTCTTATCTCTTGCCATCACATTCCTATTAATGATGGATGCATTGTTAAATGAAGTATGGCTCCAGCATTTGTAGAATATGAAGTACTAAATTTAAATACATAAAATATTTGTATTCTAATGGAAGAACAAAGGACATGGGATTCATCATCATTGTGAAGCATAACCTGCTTTCTTGGTCGTTTTTACAATTTTGTGTCCCTGTGAGTGTTTGAATGGCTCAGACTCTGACATGTAACAATTCTTACTTAAAAGGCCAAAAGCTTTATGAATATTATCAAGAGGATTTTTCCTTGTTCAAATTCACATACTTTTTTGTGTAGTAAAGCTTTTTGCCATGCTTTTATTTTTCCTTAAAGACAGGATGTCTTTTTAATTTGTAGCAGTCCTTGCTGGCAGGTTATATGCAATATATGGCATTGAAACAATTGCATGCAAGAAAATGCATCAAATTCTGTATTTGGGGATGATTCCCATGTGAATGCTGGAGTACAACCCTGTGTTTGCTGTTTGTACATGTTTATGTATATTTTAAAAGTTCTGCATGTTGATGTATTGCATCTGTTGAATTGGTACAAAACACTGATTTCTTCAGTTGGGGTGAACTAAGTAAGAATGAGGGATGTGAGGTTCCCTCAGGAGAGATCATTCCAGAAGAGAATCTGCACGTTTTCCTAGTCTATTCTACTCCTGAGTTTGATGCCTTGTGGCATCCCTAACTATGTCTGAGGTAACTTCAAATCACTAGTTTATCCATTCATCTCCATCCTAAAAAATCATCTTGCCATGGGTTGCCATGCTCTGGGAATGACACAATTTGAGAGCAGGCCAGAAGCAGAGAAGGTGATAAAAGCTGAGAAGGATATACCTGTGACACCGTAACAAGTTGTAGCTCTGCTGTTCTGCATGAAGTGGTGGGGATGGTTGGGTATAAGTTCTTTAGGAAGGACAGGCAGGGCAGAAGAGGGCATGTTGTTACCTCTACACCAATGACCAGCTGGAGTCTGTGGTGGTCCACCTGGGGATGGAGGAGGAGTTGACTGAAACCTTATGGGTCAAGGTTGTTAAGAATAATGAGAAAGGTTTCTACAGATATGTCAGCAATTTGAGAAAAACTGTGGGCCTGCTTCAGAAGGAAACTGGAGACCTGGCCAGGCAGAACACAGAGAAGGCTGACATACTCAATGGCTAATTTGCATCAGTCTTCATTGGCAAAGGCTTTGGTCATGCTGCCCAAGTTACAGAAGGTGAAGGCATGGACTGTGAAAAGAAAGATCTCCCCACTAGGAGAAGAGGAGGTTCATCATCATTTGAAGGACCTGAAGGCACACGAGTCTGTGGGACCTGACAGGATTCATCCCTGGCCTTATACAGGGTCATGGCATCGGAAGACAAAGGAAGAGCAACTGACATAATCTACCTGGACCTGTGCAAAGTCTTCAGCTCTATCCAGCACAACATCATGGCATCAAAACTGGAACAGTATGAATTCAATGGATGGACCACTTGCTGGTTGCACTCAAAGAGTGGTTGGTCAATGGCTTGATGTCCAGGTGCAGACCAGTGACGAGTGGTGTTCCCCAAGGGTTGATACATGGACTGGCACTATTTAACATCTTTGTTCACGACATGAACAGTGGCCTTAAGTGCACCCTCAGCAAATCTGCTGATGACACCAAGATGTGTGGTGTGGTTGACACTCTAGAGGGAAGAGATGCCATCCAGAGGGACCTTGAGAGGCTGGAAGGGGGTGGGGAGGCTCATGCAAACTGCATGAACTTCAACAAGGCCAAGTCCAAGGTCCTGCACCTGGATTGGAGCAATCCCAAGCACAAATGCAGACTGGATGGAGAATGGATCAAAAACAGTCTGGAGGAGAATGACTTTGGAGTGATGGTGAATGAGAAGCTCAACGTGAGTCAGCAACGTGTGCTTGCAGCCCAGAAAGCAACTGTGTCCTGGGCTGCATCAAAGAAGTGTGACCAGTAGGGCAAAGGAGGTGATTCTCCCGTGTTACTTGGCTCTCATGAGACCCCACCTGCAGTACTGTGCCTGGAGTACTGTGTTCTGGAGCTCCCAATGTAGGAAGGACATGGAGGTCATGGAGAAAGACCAGACAAGGGCCAAAAATATTATCTCAGTCCTGGAGCACCTCTCCTATGGATACAGACTGAGATAGAGCTGTTCAGCTTGGAGAAGAGAAGGCTTCAAGGAGACCTTATAGTGGCCTTTCAGTACCTGAGGGGACTACAGGAAAGCTGGGGAGGGACTTTTTACATGGGCTTGTAGTGAGAGGACAAGGGGTAATGGATCAAAAACCAAAAGAGGGGAGATTTAAGTTAGACATTAGGAAGAAATTTTCTAGTGTGATGGAGATGAGACACTGGGACATGGTGCCCATGGAAGTTGTGGATGTTTCCCTGGGAGTGTTCAAGGCCAGGCTGGATGGGACTTGGACCAACCTGGTCTAGTCGGAGCTGTCCCTGCCCATGCAGGGTGGTTGGAAACTGATGATCTTTAAGGTCTTTTCCAAGTCAAACAATTCTGTCATTTTTTGTTGAGATATGACACGTTCTCTTGACCTATTTCATTCATGATTTCTAGCCTTACTGGTCCAAAGGAACACACAGTGTGTGCTCACCCTGCACTATGTTCTGAGAGTGCAGTGAAATGTAGGTGCTACTCTTAAAACTGAATCAATTCCCTTGCTTCGTGTATTGTGCAGTGCCACATGTTGGTGTAACCATGGGATCATGCAGTGCCAACAAAAAAAAGGTTTGATGGTGAGAGGGAATTCTCAGATGAATGTTACCTCCAACCAACGCAATTACAAATTTATCTTTTCAGCAAGTGTCTCACTCTGGAGCTAATTTAGTGAATAGCATGGATAACAGAGCAGATCAGATGTGGATGGATGTTTGGTGTTTCAGCGGGTTTGTTTTAAATGTGTTTGAGATCTGGAATTCATATTGCAGGAATATAAGTATGACCACAACTAGAGTCTTAACTGTTGTTATTATTAGACAAAATAGAGTTGTCATTGCTTTTGGTGGAACACTATAAAACTAGGCAGGAATAAATATCTTAAAATTAGTAACACCAGAGAACCTCCTGAAGCTTGAAATTTAATTGGCATATTTTGAAGAGTTGGGGTTGGCAGAACTTTGAGTTCTATAGTGGTTTCAGGTTGGGGGGGTCAGGTTTTGTTCACTCCTTAGATAAATCCCCATCCCTGGAGACTTTGAAGGTCAGGCTTGATGGGGCTCTGAGCAATCTAGTCTAGTTGGAGATGTCCCTGCTTATTGTAGGGGGGTTAGAATAGATGACCTTTAGTGGTCCCTTCCAACCCAGTACATTCTATGATTCTGTAATTTTAAATGGGCAGTAGAGTTTGTTCTCAAACAATTTTGAAGTAGCTTGGCTCCTCCCAAGAGAGACAATGTGCTCACTGAAAAGTGTCAGGACTAGTACCATAACATGAAATTTCTAAAGGTAAGGCAAGCATGGGAGGATTTGATAGGAGAATGAGGATTGTGCTTGTCTGCACATGGTGGTGTTGTAGAAGTGTGAGCTGCTACCTTGTTTTACTTGCTACGGACATCCTTATTTGAAAATGAAATGGACAAATGCTGGTAGGGTTCCTCCTTGGCCAGATTGATTGGGTAATGTTTGGCATTGTAGTTTCTGCTAAAGTAAAACAAAAAGTTAACTTCAAACCTAGAATGTGTTCAAAATTCTGAGCATAAAATAGCACTGCAGAATTGGAAGCTCTGTTTTAAATCATGTAGTTTGCTTTTTCTTCCATTGTGTTGGTGCTTTTTAAACAGATAACCACCCTGGTGCCAGTGGTGGCATCAGCAAAGCTTGGATAAATAACTGGGAAAGGGATAGAGTGTGCATGATTTATAAGATTGTCTGGAAATTTCACATACAAACTATGTCAATGGTCACTTAAGAGTAAAAAATTAAATTTCTCTTGAAAAACACATTGGCACAGTTCATGTGTTTGGTTTTTTTTTCATGGCAAGTTTGAAAATATGCTTTTCTTCTGTTTTTTTCCTTCTGCTAAAAATTGAAATACAGATTTAAGTCTAAAAGTGCATGGATACCCACTTTCCTCCTCTGTTGTGTTTACACAGATTGTTCTTCCAGTAATTCAGTGCACTCCCTCTTAACCAGTTATGCCAGTTCTAACCAGCTTAGCTCACATTTTATAGGAGTTCTGTGTGTGTAGTGAATAAGGGCACAGTTTAAGATACTTAAAACTTCTGCATAGTCACTGAATCACTGTTGAATCCATAGGATTTCATAGTGGTTAAGTAGTAAGACTCTTTACTTTGATGCTGAAGTCTATTTAGAAAGTCTAGGAAAGCTGCTAAGTTGTTTGTGGTTTTTTTTCTCTGGTAAGGAATAGCAGAGTCCTGTAAGCAGAAGGAAGGAAATGTAGTTTATGTCAGTCTGGATCATTTCTTGTCTGATAACAGAGAAATAATTTCCTGTAAACAGTATGGCTTTATCTGTCTTAAAAAATCTGTCATTTTAATAAAGTGAAAGATTATTGTCCCAAACTTTACAGAGGCCTTATCTCTGTCTGACAGAATAAAAAGGGAGGTTGCTGGGATGAAAGATACTTTGTGAACTGAACTCTGTTTACTTAAGGTTATAAAATCCATGCTGGAAACATATACATTAAATGCATGGCTTAATACATTTTTTAATAAACACATTTCCCCAAATAGTAATAAATTAGATGAATTGATTAACTGCCAACTACATGATCTATGCATAATCTTTTTTGGAGATGTTTTCACACTTTATGCACTTAGATTCCAGTTTGGTATTTGTGATCAACGGAAACATTACAGCTGAATGTGATTTCATGAAATACAAGCTCTTTTGTTCTCACTACACATAAAGTCCTGTCTATACTATTTATATGTCTGCAGCAGATATTGTAGGTTGTTCCCTTCTACCTGTGATGGAGGTAGAACTACAGATAGAAACCCAGTATTTCCACTCAGAGCAACTCTGGTTCTTTAGGCACAGGCACTTCTCAATTCCATCACATGGCAAGGGTTTGATTGGTCTAGCTCTGTCAGCTGGAGACAAATTTCACACAGTCACCTTCAGAGAAGAGATCTTTATTTATTTATGAGATCTTTATTCTGCTATTAAACAAACACCCCTTCTTGCCTTGCTTACAGTCTTATAAAAAAACCTGATGTAGTGGGATAGAGGCAGAAAAGCAAGAAGCAAAATGGATCTGATCAAAAGGAGGAACTTTCATGAGAAGAGCGGAAGAAAGGTTATTTAATACAGAGTTTTTAGGTCACAGGCACTCGTGTGTGTATGCTGGTGGTGCTAAAGGCCAAGAGAACATCTGTTGGCTTCTGCTTCAAGACTCCGAATTAAGTGAAGCAAAAGCTGGAAGTGTGGCTGAGATACAGACTGAGGAAATCTCTTAGTAACTTTGCTTTCAAAGGCTGAAAAAGCGAAAAAAACCCACCCCCAAATGGCTGTCTTAGCTCAAGTAACCTGTGCTCTTTCAGAAAATTAAGTATTTTCCTTTGTATCTTCAATTTACTGCTGCTTCCCATTTTATCTGCTAAATCCGATTTAAAATCAAAGAACACCACACACACAAACCCCGAAACAAAAAACCCCAAACAAAAAAAGCAAACCACACCACCAAAAAAACTGTCATTTTGAAATGTGTAGAGACATGTTTTCTAGAAAAGTTCCCTCCAAACAAGAAACCTAGAGAAGGGAAGCAGAAATGCTAAAATGCAGAACTACATTTTTTGAGATTGGAACATCTGTCATACAAGGAAAGATTGAGAGATCTGGGGCTGTTTAGTCTTGAGAAATGAAGACTGAGAGGGGATCTTATTAACATCTATAAGTATCTGAAGGGTGAGTGTCAAGAATGGGCCAATCTTTTCAGTGGTGCCCTGTGATAGCATGAGGGGAAATGGCACCAAGTTACAACACAGGAAGTTCCACCTCAACATGGGTGAAAATCTTTTCTGTGAGAGTGGCAGAGCACTGGGACAGGCTGCCCAGAGAGGTTGTGGAGTCTCCTTCTCTGGAGACTTTGAAGACCTTTCTGGACACGTTCCTGTGTGATCTGCCCTAGGTGTTCCTTCCGCAGCAGGAGGGTTGGACTTGATGATCTTCAGAGGTCCCTTCCAACCTCTGTGATTCTATGATTCCCATTCTTAATGCCTACATACCACAGTAGGAGCAGTGTCTGCTGCTGCTGGGTAAGTGGGTGACAGTCTGGTGAGAAAATTTTTCATTTATTTGTACTTCGTGCCTTATATTGAACTTTGGCTTCAAAAATGGCTTCAGATTAATTTTGTATGCATTTATGCCAGAACAAGTGAAAGTGTTTTAAGCTAAATAGGGAGGTTGTAGAAGTTGTGTCATTTGTTTTAAGCTTAGGGAGGTTGTTGATGCATCCCTCCTGGAGGTGTTCAAGGCCAGGTTGGATGAGGCTTGTGCAGTCTGGTCTAGTGTGAGGTGTACTGCTCATAGCAGGGAGGTTGGAACCTGGTGATCTTTAAGGTCCCTTTCAACCTGAAACATTCTGTGATGCTATGATTCTAAATGGAAAAGAGATGCTGATTTTCTCATGTGCAGTTAATCAGGAACAGCTAAGGTATTTAACTACTAGAACACATGCTTTCAAATGCTACTTTCATGCTTATTTGAAATTTACTGCAGTAGTTAAAAAGAGAGTTGGCAGGGACAGAACAAGTAACATGTCTCCTTGCTGTAAAATAGATTAAAACTTCATTTCTTCAAGATATCCAAGAATCAATATTTCACCTTACTGTGATCTGATTTTTCTGATGCAAAAATGGAATCTCATTTTACTGAAATATATTTAATATAAGTAGACAAAAAGTAACAAATTAAAAAATATTATCAATTGTAGACTTTGTTTCCCTATTTAGTTTAAACTAAGATAGTAAAAAATGGCAAAAATGTGTATCCCCCCCCAGCTGAAATTCCATACTTCTGGTAAATCCTGATGTGACAGGATACACAAGCAGCTCATCTGTAGAATGTCATCTATTCACTGCCACTGTCCTGAGCACAGCTGCTGTTTGGAATTGGTCCTCTCAACATCTGTTAAAAAAAAAAACCCTCACAACCCTTGGAAACCTTCCTGAAAACTTTGTGTCAGATCTGAGAAGTTTGGGTTTTTCCTCGGGGTTAGGTGCTGTGCTGAGCCAGCTGCCTCGGATTTCTATGGCTGTTGTCTCTAGAATGCCTTGTTGTGAACAGGGTGGGCTGAAGACCCTTGTGCATTTATTTATGTTCTTTCTTTTCTGCAGGGTTTCTAACCTGACTTCTCCCACTAGTAATTATACATCTGTGTTTATCTCTGGCTTCCTCCCATTAGAAAAACAATGAAAAATAAGTTAAGAAACTGTGAGGAAAGTTTTCCATGTGTATTCTTAATGTTACCATTCTATGCTTCAGGCTGCTATGACATCTCCTTGGAAACTTCTCCAGGCTGAACAAGCCCAACTCTCTCAGCCTGTCTTCATAGCAGAGCGGCTACAGCCCTTTGATCATCTTTGTGGCCCTTCTCTGGACTTGGTCCAACAGCTCCCTGTCCTTCTTATGTTGGAGTCTCCAGAAATGGACACAGCACGCCAGGTGGGGTCTCACAAGAGCCAAGTAAAGGGGCAGAATCCCCTTCCTTGCCCTGCTGGCCATGCTGCTTTTGATGCAGCCTAGGACACAGCTGGTTTCTGGGCTGTAAGCACACACTGCCAGCTCATGTTGAGCTTCCCATCAACCAACACCCCCAAATCCTTCTCCTCAGGGCTGTTCTCAATCCATTCTCTGCCCAATCCCATTTGTCCTTGGGATTGCCCCAGTCTGAGTTCACACTAAACTAATGGCTTCCAGTGCCCCGTTCTCAGTGAGAGCTCACACCCATTTATTAGGTTTGAAGGTTGTCTTCATAGCAGAGCAGTAGTGCTGGCTTGAGAGCATTTAATCAATCTGTAGTAGTTGTGACTGAAGACCATATTCCAATGCCATTAAATTCTATTACATCTGGGTTACTTCACTGATTTCTAACATTTTTGTCTGGCTTTGGTTAATATGCATGAGATTATAACCAGTCTTCAGTTGTGGTTCAGAATGTAGTAGGAGATACTAAACATGAGCAAAAGTAAACAAAAAAAACCAAAACAAAAGTAAACAAAAATAAGTGAGGCAGAAAGAAATACAACTAGACCTGGAAAGCTTAATTTTTCACTCATTAAAAGAGAAAATGATGTGAAGAACCTGCCAAAAATAGGGGAAATATTCACTTGTGAAAGCTACAAAACTTACCTTTTTTTATTCGCTCTAATTTGAGTACTCATCTCATTGGAGCACTGGATTTACATATTAAACACACTCAACACATTTTTATCTGGGCCGTGGGGAATCACTCTTAGCCCAGGAAAACCCTGCTAGCATGGCCAGGAGAACAGTCTGAGATAGAGCATGCAATTACTTGGTTTTGAGGTGTAATTTTGTAGTGTAACCTTTATACTACCTTTAAAATTCATCCTTAAGAGAGATGGAGGTTGTTTGGTTAAAATTCCCACAAACACAGTGGATGTGCTTTCTTCCTGGTAAGGAGCAAAGAACAAATAGGTGGTGAGAGGATTTATTGCCAACCAAGCAATATTACTCTAAAAAAGGACTTATTGTCCTTTTGCCAAGTTGCAATCTGAGTATGCAAAGAGTAATGAGCAAATCAATGATATCAACACATGCTACATAGATACCTTCACTTTTTTTAACCTTGTTTCATGAGTAGGCATGTGCTCCTTTAAAGCACTTTTAAGATGACCACAGCAGTCCCATCAGACTCCTTCTGCAGTCAGTGGGAAAGTCTGGATGCTTGTGAAGACCTCTAGAAGCTGTAGGCAGACAGGCCCTGAAGAATTTTGCTGCAGAATGTTTTTTCCATATATTAGCATGCTTGTCTACACAGAGACAGGAGAGGAAAGTATGTCCATGCCTCAGTCACTGCTGCTTAAAGCCCAATATCTTGACTTCAGATATTGGTGGAAGGAGGTTAGGAGTTGCTTGTGAGCTGAACACTCTGAAAGCTGCCATCTACCATCCCCAAGAATGGGAAGTTCTTTAACCAGTTACCCTCTTATGTAAAAAATACAATTAAATAACAGGCATTTTTTAACCAAAAAATGAAAGCTTAAAAAAACCCCAAACCAAACCTACCTTTTGTTTGCTTATAAGGAAACACGCAGTACTTTTCCTTTTTCCTTCTCTGGGTGAAAGTCTTAGAATCTCAGAATCATAGAATCATTAAGGTTGGAAGGGACCTTAAAGATCATCAGGTTCCAACCCCCTGCTAGAAGCAGGGACACCTCCCTCCAGACCAAGCTGCACAAAGCCCCATCCAACCTGGCCTTGAACACCTCCAGGGATGGGGTTTCCACAACCTCCCTTGGCAACCTTTTCCAGCACTGTACTACCCTCATGGTGAAGAATTTCTTTCTAATATCTAACCTAAATCTCCCTTCTCTCAGTTTAAAAACATTACCCCTTGTCCTGTCACTGTCTTCTCTGGTGAAAAGCCCCTCCCCCGCTTTCCTGGAGCCCCTTTCAAGTACTGGAAGGAGCTATAAGGTCTCCTTGGAGCCTTCTCTTCTCTAGGCTGAACAGCCCCAGCTCTCCCAGCCTGTCTTCATACCAGAGATTTTCCAGCCCTCTGATCATCTTTGTGGCCCTTCTCTGGACCCTCTCCAGCATCTCCATGTCTTTCCTGTGCTGGGGACCCCAGAGCTGTACACAGTATTCCAGGTGGGGTCTCACTAGAGCAGAGCAGAGGGGCAGAATCCCCTCCCTGGCCCTGCTGGCCACACTTCTTTTGATGCAGCCCAGGACACAGCTGGCTCTCTGGGCTCCAGCTCACACTGGTGGCTCATGTTGAGCTTCTCATCAACTACCATCCCCAAGTTCTTCTCCTCAGGACTGCTCTCCAGCAGTTCTTCCCCCAGCCTGTATTTGTGCCTGGGGTTGTGCTGACCCAGGTGCAGGACCCTGCGCTTGGCCTTGTTGAACTTGTTGAAGTCCTAGGGATACACTGATGTATGCATACTCTTCATGTAATTTTTAAACATTTTAAGTAAGAAAGCAAAGAGGACTGAACAAACTTACAATTGCCTTACCCACTGAGCTTGATGGATAGATGAAGAGTTATCACATTCTATTTAAAATTATTGGCAAAGAAACCCAAACCAAACCAAAAACCACCAGAAGTAAATGAAGTCTGAGGCATGCATTTTAGTAGCACAAATAAAGTATATGTGGAGAAGAGAATGTGGGTAATTCAGTGTGCATGTGAAAAAAAAAACAACAAAAACATGTATATATGTATTATTTAATTGAAAGAACTAAAATTAATTTAGGCAGGAAATGGTGGAGGTGCTCACTTTCCTAGGAGGAAACTTAAGGTATAAAGTGTTTCATGACATGCTAATTTTGCAAAAATTGATGAAGATTAAGAATAGAACGCAGGTTGCTGAAGCCAAACACAGGATGCAATGTCTAATCAAATCAAAATCATACAAATTATGTAGGAACTGTCAGATTTGTATCCTTTGCAGTTTGACTGTGCCATGTTTGTCAGATTCTTACTGTAGGGTTAATAAATAAAACTCAGCATGATTGATACTGGTTTTTCCTCTTTGCTATACTATCCTAAAAATAGCTCAGTGTTCAGTGAGAGTTGTGGCAACTTTCCCAGTAGGAATACAACAGCAAAGATTTCTGTCTTCTACGCTTGTCTTCGTGCCTTTTCTAACACCACTGTCTGCTAGTGGTGTTGAGAATGTGCTTTTTTGTACCATGAATTTACTTTCTCTAGTTGGTACACCCATATTTGCTCTTTCTCTGAATTACAGTAAAGGGAAAAAAATAATTAAATCAGGGTGCAGATTGGATGTTGCACTCATTATTATTTTATTTTTTTTTATATGCATTATCACAAATATAAATAAACTTTGATTTTGACAGTATTCTATCTTGAAAAGCTTCTGGCAAAATTTGCTTTTCCACAAGCATTTCTCTGAGTCCAGCTGCAGGGTGTTCACTTTGTAGGAGGCTGAAGCACCAGCACATCATAACGTTTCCTTTTAACTTTCATTTTTTAATATAATTTCATGTCTCATGGGAGCCTGGAAAAGAAAGCAAACCCCAATCAAAAAGTCCTTAAAAAGAACAAGGAAAAACACTGTTTAAATCTGCCCAGGGTTCCAGCTGTGCTGCTGTCTCCAGATAGTCTGAGATCACCTAGCAAAGGAAAAACAGGCTGTACAGCTGTAATAGGATTAAACAGTATAAACCTGCAAGCAGAAATGTGATTAATACAGGGTGTTTCTAAGTCCTGCAGTGGTTATATTGCTACACTGAGAAAACTAGGATCTGTTTATTAGAAGAATTTTCAGGATATATGCATTTTTTTTCTGAAGTTAAATTTATAATTGTTGACTGCAGGAGATCATTTTTAAATTAACTGTGCAATGTAATCATTATCAGCAGCCTAGACAGACCTGAGATTACAAGAATTATGATAAGCCTCATACTAAGCATTGGAGAGATTTGTAAATGTGCAGTTTGCACTGCCTCATTTTTATTAGCATTTTCATTATAAAGTTGTTACTGGAAGCATAAAGTTAATGTTCTGCAACAAGAAAACAGCAATTATGCAGTCCTAAACACAGACATCCACATCAAACACAGCAGATAAAAATAACAAGCAGATACAGTTACTCCAGACAGATAAAGTTTAAAAAAAAAATAATAAATGAAGCATTTACAGTAAAGCAATGACAACTTTTCTTTCTTAAGCATAAAACTAGTTGCAAAACAACCTCCTATAATTTGTCAACCTTCATCTCCTTTGCATTTTCAAGTAGGACTTCCAGAAGTGCACAGCAACAGCTTGAGTTGTTTTCCCTTTGAGATCAATGGGAAAAGAAAAGTGAGTAAAAATATATGTGCTGGATAGCTTTGAAAATGCTCCTTAAGCTGTGTAGTGATGAACTGACTTTTGTCACACAGACAATCAAACTGATTGAATAGGCATAAGGGGCAGTATTATTCACAAGAAGATTAAGGCAAATTCACTTTAAACACCTAGTATTTTTATTTAGTATAGTGCTTTGAGCTTCTATTTGAAGGAATCCATGGTTTTACTCAGATTTTTTTTAAAAAAAACTTATATACCTTATATACCCTAAATGATAAAATACTTCTAGAATGCTCTCCTTTATGTCCTCTCTTAGAATCTATCTTAGATGGACACTGTTAAATACCTCCAGAGCTGTAAATATGGCTAGAGTTTTCCCTTAGTGGAAAAACAGGAAGAATACTTAATAACTTTAGTCTTTGTGCTCATTAAACAATGGTGCTTTTATTTTAAAAACAATGGCACATGCTGCTTTCATGGAAATGTACAATCACCCACGTTCCTGAGTTGCAGGTGAAGGTGATGGACTCAGATTGTCTCTGCAGGCTAAAATGAAAGCTGATCATTGCACTGATTGGTTTAAAACCTGTTTAATTGACTAAAACTAAAGAAGATATGTTAGGCTAAAGGCGTGGTGGTACAGCTCCTGTTCCCACTCTCTCCTGTCTGCTCGGTTGTTCCAGTGCAGTTCTCCTTGGGCTGAGAACTAATCAACTAATCCAGGTTACAAATAACTTTCTCCACAACTTTTGTGTCTCAATTATTTTGCAGATTGAGTATAGACCACTTGGCTGTGGAAGTGTAATTAGGTGGCAATAAACTTACTGGCTTGGAGGACTGAACAGCTCACAGGAGAAAAGAGTGGGGAAGAGAAACAAACTGTTTTGTCACCAGGAAACTGTAACACCCATTGGTGAAGAAGCCGAGCTCAGAATCAAGTGTCCATATCTTATGTAGCTGGACTTCTGACTGAGGAACTAGTGTGTCTCATTTCAGGACTGTCAAGTGGGCATTACTCTAGAGGATGTTTTGAGGGTGTAGTTTGAAACTGTGCTTCAGTGGCAGTGCCACTGGTTGTTGGGCTGTTTGCAGGCAAACAGGGTTCGCTGCCCACTTGCGCTAGGCAGATGCTACTTCAAAAGTGTGGCTGTGCAGCAAGAGCACCAGCCAGCAGGACCAGGGAGGGGATACTGTCCCTCTACTCAGCTCTTCTGAGACCCCACCTGGAGTACTGTGTCCAGTTCTGGAGCTCCCAACACTGGAAGGACATGGAGCTATTGAAGTAAGTCCAGAGGAGGGAATGAAGATGATCAGAAGGGTGGAGCAGCTCTGCTCTGGACACAAGCTGAGAGAGTTGGGGCTGTTCAGCCTGGAGAAGAGAAGGCTCTGGGGACATCTTATAGTGGCCCTCCAATACCTGAAGAAAGTATAGAAAAACTGGGGAGGGACTTATTAATAACGGCTTGGAGTGACAGGACAAGGGGCAATTGTTTTAAACTGGAAGAGGAAAGATTTAACTTAGATATTAGAAAGAAATTCTTCACTGTGAGGGTGGTGAGACACTGGCACAGGCTGCCCAGGGAAGCTGCGGATGCCCCCCTGGGAAGTGTTCAAGGCCAGGTTGGATGGGGGTTGGAGCAACCTGTTCTAGTGGGAGGTGTCCCTGCCCATGGCAGGGAGGTTGAGACTAGATGATTTTTAAGGTCCCTTCCAACCCAACCCATTCTGTGCTTCTATGATCCTGGGTGTCACGGTGTAACCACAGAAGCCAAGATCTGGTGAAATCTTTCTAGTCTGTAATGAACATTATGTCTTCAGAACAAACCAGGGGAAGTCTAGAAAGATGAATTGAAGTGATGTGAGGAATGCAAAATATTTATGGAATGATACTATTGGCAAACTGGGAAATAACTTTGTATATTTTTGTTTGTTATTGTTTCAAACAGTGTTGGGGAGGAGGAAAATTTTGCTCTAGCAATTAAAAAGTATTAAATTCTGGAGGCTTGGCTTGTTTTTTTGGTGTGGTTTTTTGGTTGGTTGGTTGGTTGGTTTTTTTGTTTGTTTGTTTGTGGTTTTTTTTACTTCAACAGTAATAAAAATGCATCTCCAAATGGGAACATACAAAGCTGGCTTCAGGCAGTAAACACTTCCATTAGTATTAACACAGCTTGGAAGAATAATTCTATCAAAGATTAATTATGTTAAATTAAAACAATTTAACTACGTGAAAGGATAATAACCTAGTTTATCAATGTTTTCTTCTTTAAATAGCATCCAATAAAATACTTATCCCAAGAGACAAAAATTCGTAGTTCCTGATGTACTAATCAAAAATGAGAAATAAAAAAAGTATAGAAGTAGGGCTGTTGATAAAACTTTCTTTCTGAATGATCTGATTTGGGTCATAACTCTCCCATGCTGCAACACCCTTTGTCATGAAAATGTCCCTGCCCATGCAGGGGAGTTGGAATGAGATGACCTTCAAGGTCCCTCCCAACCAAAACCACTCCATGATTCTGTTTTCTGTTGTCTGCTTCAAGAGGACATATATGCAAATGATGAGTTTATGTGAGTTTTAACATGACAGCATGTGGTGGATTTCTGGAAGAATTTGAGGATATTTTTGTTTAAACTGTGGAAATTGTCATTCAGAGTTGCAAAGACTTGGCTTTAACCTGGCTCTGTGACCTGGCCAGGCACCTCAGCAGCAATAGCATTTCTCATTCCCTTCTGTCCTTCAGCAGGCAGAGCTCCTAGAACATTTTACTGAGTCAGACACCCAATCTCAGAGATTCCAGCTCTGATTTTTTTGTCTTTGGTAAAGAACAAGCCTTTATTAGTGTAGCCTTTTACACAGGGTTGTGGTTGTGCAAAGCAGAACTGTATGTGAGAACTCTGTGAAAAGCAACAAACCACATGTCACACTGATGCCCCATCAGTGGGGATCTAACAGTGTGTAAGATTTGGAACAAGCACTTTTCTTGGTAGGAGAGTCCACCTGACTTGCAGTAGTGAGATCTGGTGACTAAAGGAGCAGAGAATGTTCTTTCAGTGCGAAGGTAAGGATGAATATTGCTCACATCCTGTAAAGAGCACAATCCTTTCCTTTCATGGGGTGTGTGTGCTGAGCATGCAGATGCTTTCACCTTCTCCAGAAGATGGTAGGTGCAGTAGCAAGCAGGGATGGGAAGAGAGGCTAAAAGAGGCAGTAGAAGCAGAAGTCCGGAAGGTGAAGAAGGCCTGTCAAGGCAGCAAGTTAGACAAAGGCAGATCCCTAAATAATGCTTCTCACCAGGTCAGAATATCCGTTCATGACTCTGCTATAATGTTGCTGTATCATTCAGATCAAATGAAACAAGTTAATTAGCAGAGGACTTTTGATCACAGCCTCTGGAAAGGTCTGCCCTTCCTTCCTTCTGCCTTATTTTTGGGTCCCTGATGTGAATTCTAAAGAACATGTCTCTGTACGAGGTGTGTCTCATGCGAGTTGTTCCTAGCAAGAGGAATATCGGTGGGGTGAGCATTGCATAGCACAGCTGCTCAGGGAAAGCCCTTCTGCTGGGACCCAAGGCTCAGTCTGGCTCTGGTCAAGTTCTCCTCCTGCATCTGTAGCAACTAATGTAACCAAACTCAACAGAAGACTGTGCGATGCTCTGAGTTGTGTAACAGAGCAGAAGGTGGCACCAGATCAGGGGAGACTTTGTTTCACACACAAACGATTTCACTTCCTCACACTCCCCCTGCTTCCTCGATTTGCAGGTTTGGTGTTTGGATGGGTCTTCTGTGCTGTTTAGGAGCTGACAGTAACCTTCATCCCACAGGGACCCCACCTTCCTTCTGGCTGCAGTCTTGAAGTTTGTTCACTGGCTTTTATATATATATATATAAATATAAATATATATATATATACCTGATCTAAAGGCATTTGCTTCAACGAGCCCTTAGATATGATGGATTCTTCTGTCCAGGCCAAAAGACAAAAATAAAGGAAGGGATCAAACTACCAGGCTAGTTGCCAGGGTAAAAATCCTAATTATTTCAGCATCTGGCAAGGGAAGTTAGAAAATAAAAATGAGAAAGAAGAAAACTGTCAACATTACCCCACACTGTTCTGTTTTTGTTTTCAGATGAGGTGGCAGAGAGGCTGGTCCTGCTCTGGCAGGAAGGTCACCCAGGTTGCACCAATAACACCAGAAATGGTCAGAAAATGCCCAAGGAATGGCAGAGATGGCTCAGTCCCAGCACTGTGGTGAATTTGGTTTAGGGCTCTGGACTCACTATTTATGATGTAGGTCATCATATAGTTATTTCCTAGGTTAAAAACTTTTGTTGGACCGTGAAATACCTATTTTTTTTTTGTGCCCTTCTGCCTCTGGCTGATCACAATGAAGACACAAGCAGTGATGTTTAAAAACAAAAATACTTTTACAAACTTATTTCTCAGTTAGAGGCTGCGTAAGCATGAGGGCAAGGGGAAATTATTTAAGTTTATTACCGTAATTAATACGAAAACGAATTCTTGTTTTTACTTTTTACACTGAACTGAGCACATCTGCAGCATGACCAAAAAAATTAGTATCATCCAGTTCATGTTTAGGAAGGACCATGAGATTCCTACCCAGCCCTTTGCACTGAAATGAGCTACAGTGACAGACACGGCAAAATCCAACGCTAAATGCATTAATTAAGACAGACAGCACTTGCAGCGATTGGAGAGTGGAAGAGGTAACAAATGGGTGGTGGGTGGGTTAGTGCAGAAACAGGGCAGAGGGGCAGGAGAAGGGGAGCAGCAGGAGGCTCAGCACCCGCCCCCGGCACCTGCTGGGGAAGTAAAACCCCGCAAAAATCATCAAAACACCCCAAATTCGTAACGTGGGGGGTGCAAACAACAACAAAGACCGCGATTCCCGGAGGCAAAGGCGGGACCCCCCGGAGCGCACCCGGGCGGGAATCGAACCCGCAGCCCGCGGGTCCCGCGCGAGGCCGCCGCCGCGCAGGCGCGCGCTCACCC
>NW_009954224.1:830396-858208 GCF_000747805.2 Chaetura pelagica | reverse complement strand
GCGGAGCACCGGCGGTGGGTTCAGGCCGCGGTTGAGCAGGGCCCGGGGCTGCGTGAGGCCCCGGGGAGGCCCCGGCGGCTCCAGGGGGGCTGGGGCGGTCCCGGGGAGCCCTGCCCGGCCTGCCCTGCCCTGCCCTGCCCGCCCTGCCTGCCCGAGCGAGTTCCTGAGCCCCTGGGGAAGGAGCAGCCGCCGGGCTGCCCCGTCCTGAGTGCAGAGCTGGATGTGAAGCGCTGGTGCTGCCCTTGGGCGGCGGGTGTGAATGGTTTGAGCTCAGAAGCCTCAGCCTCAGCTGCAGAAAGAAGGTTACAAGTTAGAGTTAGAGCCATCTCAGCCCTTTACGGGCCTTACATTGGCCTGGCTCACGCGGGCTTTACTTGTGTAAGGAGAACAACACAGACGTGGGAGCTGCACTGACTCTGTGTAGGTGCTTTCTGCATTACACAATCCCTGTTGGGTTCCTTGCAGGACAGGTTTGTGAAGTGATGTTGCAATACTTCCAGTGCTAGTTCATTACCCTGTGTATTTGATGTTTGGATGTCATTCCCTGAAATGTTTGAATGTTTGGAATCCTAAGTTATTTCTAGCTGTCCTATGGAGTATTTACAGACAATGAGTTCACAGCCCAAACCAGGATTTCATGCCAAAGAGAACAGCAGTATCAGGAGAAAACTTGGATCTAAAGAGCAGATTATCTCATAGGTGCTGATTTAAAGCATTGTAAAAGTACTCCAGGGCTGCTTTATATTCTCTCACCCAACTTTAGATGACAAACTAATTCTCTTACTGCTAGTACTGCTACTGCTGCTAATAAATCCGTATTTATTCAAGCACGTTTGTCTTTAATGAAAAGTTCTGAAGGTGGTTGATCCCAGAAGTGTCATGGGTGTCCAGGATGTTTGATTTTGCAACTGCAGAACTGTACCTGACTGCAGATGTGTTTCTGCCAAGTGTGCTGCCAAAAACCAGGTCCAGAGCATTTCAGCCGGGGCATCCTGATTCCGATGGCTGATCACATAGTTGCTGCTTATTCTTTTTGAGAGGTGCCAAATATTTCTGGTACCCTGGTAGTGCGGGTTGCGTTACGGATGGTGTTTTAGTGGGAACTTCAACAGCGCTGCCTTTAGCCACATGAGGGCGATCTTAGAACATCAAAACCCAGCGTCTTATGGTAACTGGAGATACTCAGGCAAGCTTTTTCTAATGATGGAAAGATACTTTGTGTGTTTGATAAACTGATTTTCGAAACTTCTGCAGATAATTTCGTAGTTATTAGAAGATCCTTTTCCATCCAGTTGTGAATTTTTCTTTGTATTCTAGCTCAGATAAGTGTGTATAGGATGTGTCTACTTTTGAGGAACTCTTAACTTTTTCCAGGAACATTTGTGAAACTGATGCATGTAAAAGAGAAGAATACAAATGCTTTTATTTGCTTCCATGAACTACATTTCAAGTAGTTTTAAACTCAAATTTCTTTTGACAAATCTAATAACAGACTAGATTAAATACAGTATGTTTGGTTATGGTGAGGGTGTGAGGACACACTTCAGACAAATAAGGGAGATAAGAGCCTTGTGCCCTTTTCCTGTCGGGCCAGCAGATCCCTTGTGGCACGAGGCAGGCTCTGATTTCTGGTATTATCATAGACAACTCTGAAGCAAGTCAGTGTAACCTGGTAACTTAATCTCCTAGTACCTCAAGTTAACCATCTAAAATTGACCTATTGCAAAGCAGAACTCTAGCCCATTACTAGTCTGTTTCTCTGCCTTTGTATTGGACATAATGATGTCTTTATGTCAAACCTCTGGAGATGTTCAGGAGTGTTGTGTTATGTTGGTGAAATACTGTTAATATTTGAGTGCTGTAGTAACTGAGCTTGCTTGAAGTCTGCATTGTGTGGTGCTGTTGTAACTTAGAAGAAATCTAAGAAAGCATAAATAATCTGGATCTTAGTTTTGCACCATGCCTGACACATCATGTCTCTAACAGGGGCTCATGGTGGATGTCTAAGAAGAGGGCAAACACACAGTGGTATTTGTCCAGAATATTCTCCCAGGTTTTCTTATAATCTTGCTGAGCCCCAAATAGTGTCTTTCCACCTACTAGTTTTTGATGGACTTCCGAGAATTGTAACTCCAAGTGGATGTGCTCCCATCTTACAATTATATGAAGAACTGCCTCCTTTCACCTTCTCTGCTTCTTCCAGTACAGGGAGACATCAGTAGACAATAGTTTCAGAAGGATGATTTGCTGGTTCTCTCCTCCATGTCACATGTTCTTCATTTTACTCTTTGCTTTTGCATCACGTCTCAGGTCCATCCTTCCCAGGCAGAAAAATTCTAATTTATTAACTGCTTCTTGTATGGAACTGTGCCGTGTTGTCAGTTGTCCTTATCTTTGTACCTTTAAAAGTTTTTATTCTTATTATTTTTTTAGTTTTTCAACTTAGAGGAACAATGTACCGAGGTGTAATCCCAGTATGGACTTTTGCAGCAGTGATCTGCTTTTCTGTTTTTTATAGGTCTGTGTGTTACCCAGTGATATGTTTTGTAGGACTGTCTATTTATTAGAACTGTAAGGGTTTGTATTTGAATAGTGCAGATCTTTGCCTAGTTTGGAGGCTGTCTTGAAAGTGTTTGCTGGAATTGAGAGATCTTTCAGAGAAAACATCTTCAAACCTTTAGAGAGAGACAGCAAATTGAAAAGCTTGTTTTGCTCTGGGCTCGCTTGCTTTGAAGGGTCTTTTCATACTTCCATAACTTGTTGTTGCACAGACTCCCAGGCAGGCCTGTTATGGTTGAGGTGTTTAAAAAAAATGCTGTGTTCTGCTTTTTATTTCTCAAGTTGATAAAATTATCCTTATTGACCTGCCTCACTATGTTTTTACATTTAATTTGTCACAATTTCCAATCTTTTTATGTTTTCCTATTTTGACAAAAAAATAAACTTCTATAAGGATGTTTTCTTCTGCTAAAGCTTCCTCTCACTGGCATTTAGCTGTGCTAGATTTTTTATTTCCTTTCACTTTCCAAATTCTTCGTTGATGAATTGGCATCAAATGTGATGCTTTTAAATAGTATTCATGCTGCTTTCAAGGCTTGAAGTGTTTTAAGTCCTTTTTGTTGTGTTAAAGATGCTTTTATCTTTATATGGTTCACATTGTTGAAATTAAACATTTGGCTATTTATCACTCTTCTAAAAGATTTTTGAGTACTGCTTTAATCACCATTATACTTTGAATAGGGTCCTATGTTTTACTTCTGATAAAGTCAAGATCTGTTTCTCCTTATGTGGTTTCCTGACTGCTTGCTGGGTGAAGCAGTCTCTAACAATTTCTGAACATTTAGTCTTGGCATCCTGTCCTGACATTTAATCAATCTGCATAAGAGTAACTGAAGCCTGCAATATATTGTTGTTTCTGGTTTTGTACCTTCTTTTCTCTCCTTCAAGTCTGTCATGATCATTCTTACCATTGTGGTCAGACTGTTACTAAGTAGTCCTAATAACTGTCCGTTTCTGTACAATGCAAGAATTTCAGTCCTCAGAGATCCTGTTACTTGTTAAAAAAAAAAGCCTGTTAATCAGATTTCACCTTGAGCTGCTTCTAACAGATGGATTTGCTTCACAAAAAATACATCCTACTTTCTGTCCACAACAGTATTTTTCAGAAACTTGTTTGAATGCAAGTCTGTCAGTTATCCTTGTCTACAGTTAGGCATTCTGGTTTTTACACCTTGTTAGATTTCTTGCATTATTGTAGTAGTATTTCTCTTTTAAAAACAACTGCAAAGAAAGAGAAAACAAACCAAACAATTTCTTTCAATGATTCTTTGTTGTTTCCTGTTAAAATTGTATTATCTTCTGTTTCGTCTTTTGTCTGAAAGTGGCCTTCATGTTTTTACCACTGCAAGATGAGTCACTTCCATCCTTGTGGTCTTTGGCACTTGTCACTTACTCTTCGGTCTTTAATTTAAAAACATTTTAATAATCTCTTTAATTTGGAGTGGGATGAAACCTGTTGCTCCTCTGTATATTTTCTCAACTTGTAATGTTCCCTTAGGTATATATAGAACTATCAACTTGTTCTGCTCTCACAGCACTGTCATGCATTCCTGTCTCAAGAACCTTAAACTAGTGCTTCAAAAGGTTCAAAAGTTTTTGAATAATTTTAAAACAGATTAAAATAGATTCTAAGTAAAAAATACAACAGCAAAAAAAGTGTCAAGCAAAAAAAAGAAGATACATTATAACATGTTTTTGAAACATTTGAAATAGCATTGAAAAAAAAATTCTCTAGCAAGCACAGGGGGATATGACCTGATGTCTAAGAAAAACATGTTTAATATGTTTGACATTAGTATTGAATATCATATTGTGCCAGTTCTGTCATGTTCAGTGAATTTTTAATTATTTTTTTTTCTCAGATATAACATTGCTTGTGTTAATCACAAATTACTGGCTTTTTACTTGTTGCTCTTGTGATAACTGTTACCCCATGATTTCAGTACTTAAGCTATCAAGGAAAAGTCTTGTTTATTGTTCTTAGACACTAGAATATTTTACAAGCTCAGCATTTGTACAAGAACTCTGTCATTAAAAAAATAGTTTCGTGGAAGAATTGTTCCCACTTTTTATTGCACATGAGATCTGAACAGAACCCCCTGTATTTTCTCAGTAATTCTTGTGTTAGTGCATTATTACATTGGTTGGTAGGGCAATGAAAAATTTTACTTCATTGAATCAAGATGGTTAATATGTAGTTAACAGAGCTGTGACAGTGAAGAAGTCAGGTACTGAATAATGTAAATATCTCTAAGCTTGTTGGACAGCAATGCCCTGCTGTGCTTTGCTGGTAGATCTTGGAGGCAGCTGGAACTGTCTCTGTCTGACATGAGGGCAACTCCTGATGTCTTCTTACAGAAGCCAACCCTGCAGCCTGCCCCCAGCTACCTAAACCTTGTCACTTACACCTAATACACATAGTCCTGCAAACACTCCTAAAGTGTCCCAGATCTTCCTGTTTCTTTTGTTTCCCTTTTCTTACCAGTTACAAAGTCCAGGTGGCCTTCCACAAAGGTGCCTGCAGTTTCTTGGTTTCACAGCAACTAGTAACTGGAGACTTTTGCTCCTTGGCATTGTCAATTATCTGCTGTCTGCCAGGTTTGTGTTTCTGTATTCTTGTTCATCATTTATCCCATTAACTTATTGACCTCCTTTGCGTTGAAAATATCCTTGATCAGATAAGCCTTAATGAAGCAAACTCTCACCTTCAACATACCCTTATCAATGAGAAGACTAAAATCCTATTTGAGAAATTGATGTTTCTCATCCCATTTTTGGCTCACTACATTCTGTTTCCTGGCTGTACTCTTGGATACACAACAGAAGAAGGACTTTCATACAGTTGTTTTTTAAGAGCTTTCAGACAGAGAATGTTAGGAAAAAAAATATCACCTAATAATTGAATTTGCAATAGTGCTGTGTGCTGTGGCATGACTTACTTCAGAGTTGGAAAACCTGAGTGGTGAAGACTAAGTGGTCCTGTGGACCTGCACATCAGGTGAAGTGACAAAACATGCAGGCTGCTCTGTACTCTGTGCTGCACCTTGAGCTGCTGGGGAACTGGAGCAGGGAGTTAAGTGACCTGCAGCAAACTGGAAATGCAGCTGGACACTGGAGAAGTGCAGGAGACCTGAGGACCTGGTTCTGTGCTGAAGGCATGTGTTTGTGTTTCTCATCATTCTAGCAGGTTCTGTAAAGAAACTAACACCACCACAGGTCTTTCTTTGCAAACCTGGATGTTCTTGTAGATAGGAAGACAGAAGCAAAGGGAGTTTAGGATCCAAGGGTATGAGGAGGGAATAGTGTGTGGTAGAGAAGAGAACATGGTGCGAGAGATGCAGGAGACAGAAAGAGGTTAAAAACGAGTTATGAGAAGTGGGAGAAAAATAGTTGGAAACAAATACTAGAATAATTCAAGAGATTGAGTTGCTTGAATTACTAAACTGACAATAAAGATTATATTGCATATATTGAAGATGGGAGGTAATATACTTTTTTCACTTCTGCCATTAGCATTACTAATTGTGTGTAATGCTGTCACAAATGTCTAACTGTAATTTAAAAAAAACAACACTCAAAACTAAGAAAAAAAAAACCAGGAGAACAAAATTCTAGTCTAAGAATGAAATGCAAAATTTTGAAATGCAGAGAGTTGTTATTGTTAAGGATTTGGTGGTGTTGAAGGTTTGTTTCAGCCTTTTAAGTTGAGACAGAAATAAGTAGTTATTTGTATTCTGAACTTTATTGCTGTGTATTTTAGGAAGGCTGACCAGGTGTGTAATTCTGCATCCTGTCAACTTTGTTATTCCACAGGCATTTCTAGTTCTAGTTCCTTTTAACAGTTGCAGAACTTCAAAGGTCACAGAAAGTTTTAACTGTTGTGTTCACAGAAAAAAGTAGTGAAGAGTTTGGGATGTGTTAGAATGATTTGTAGAGTATAAATCCAGTTTTGTTTTCTTGCTCTGTTTCTTCTGAAAATAGTTATTTAACAATTAAACAGAACAAGCCCCAACCCATAGCCTGCCTTTTATGTAAAATGAAAGTTTTTTATTAGTTAAAATTAGCTCTGAACTAAGTTTTGTCATACAGTGATCAAAAGTATGTATGACAATAATATATTATCAGATTCCCTTAAACACTTAATTGGATTGACTTTTCCAATTCAGGTTCTTCTTTCTCACACTTTTACCTTCTCCTCTCCATGTTTAAAGCAAAGCAGCCCAGGAAATGTTTTATACTTTGTGAAGTGGATTGGGAATAAGGGATCCTGCTTCCTAGTTTGCAGTTGGTTTTTAGTGTTTAGCAATCCATTGGTTAATCTCCCTTTGCTGTGTACATGTGTCATGATTCAGCACCAGGCAGCAGCTAAGCCCTACACAGTTGCTGGCTCTTTCTCCCCAGGTGGGATGGGGAAGAGAATCAGAAGGGTAAAAGTGAGAGAACTTGTGTGTTGAGGTAGTTTAACTGGTAAAGCAAAAGGTGCAGAGGAAAGCAAAGGATTTATTAACTGCATGAAAGAAGGTTGTAGGTAGGTGGGTGTTGGCCTCTTCTCCCAAGTTACAACTGAACCAGAGGAAATGGCCTGAAATTGTGAGGTGGGAGATTTAGAATGGATATTAGGAAGAATTTATCTGCTGAAAGAGTAGTCAGGCACTGGAACAGCCTGCCCAGGAGGTGGTTGAGTCACCATCCTTGGAGGTATTCAAAAGCTGAGTAGATGTGGCGCTTCAGGACGTGCTTTAGTGGCCAAGCTTGTGGGGCTTTTTGTGTTGACAGTTGGACTCAGTGATGTTAGAGGTCCTTTCCAACCATGATGATTCTGTGATGCACTACTTCCCATGATCAGGCAGGTGTGTTCAGCCATCTTCAGGAGAGTAGGGCTCTGTCACAACAATTAGTTGGAAAGAGAAACACCATCACTGTGAACATTCCCCCTTTCCTCCTTTTCCCAGCTCTATATGCTGAATGGGATGTTGTATCCTCTGAAACATCCCTTTGGTCAGCTGGGGTCAGCTGTCCCAGCTGTTACCCCTCCCACCTTCTTGTGCACCCCCAACCTACTCTCTAGTGGGGTGAGGAGCAGGAAAGGCCTTGATGCTGTGTAAGCCCTGCCCAGCAAAAAGGAAAACATCCCTGTTTTATCAGCACTGTTTGCAGCACAAATCCAAAGCACAGCCCCATACAAGCTACTATGAAGAAAATTAACTCTGTCCCAGCCAAAACCAACACAACATGCTTGGTATAAAGAAAAAAACCAACAATTTATTAATTAATAAATACAATGAGATCTTTGGAAGAATTAAAAATAATAATAATAATAAAAAAATATTGAAATTGCTTCACTTGAGTTATAGCTTAATTTGCCACTTTTCCATATAAGAACAAAATAGCTGGTATTAGCAAACTGAAGATAATGAATTAACTCAAACCATGGTTAGTGAATGGAATATTCCAGATTGGTTTTGGCAGAAATTCCTGTTGTTTTCTTACCTGCATACTTGATTACTGCTCCTTTCTTTCTCTGCATATGTAATTGCTGTCTAATTAATTGCTCTGATGATTTCCTGCATAATTAATTATTCACTAATTAATAATTGATTCCCTGAAAACTTATTTAACTTATTGCTTCTTTGCTTTTTGCACCTAATTGACTATAATGCATTGCTCTATTGCTAAACTATCTAATTAGTAACAGGTTAATCAATTATCATTTGCTTACTCCTAATTTAGTCATTTAGGCCTGTAATCAGCATGATTTATCCTCTGCTTTATGACTTCCTTTTCTAGTCATTCTTCCTCAAATCATGTATTTACTCAGTTTTGTTTCCATCTCATCTCTGAGCAAAGTGGGGTCACAGTGTGTGTGTGGACAAAGGGAGAGCAACTGGTGTCATCTATGTGAACTTGTGCAATGCATTCAACACTGTCCTGCACTACATCCTGGTGTCCAAATCAGAAAGATTTGGATTTGTTGGGTGGGCCAATTGGTGGATAAGGAATTGGCTGGCTGGTCACACTCGTGAATAGCTCAATGTCCAAGTGGAGATGAGTGGTGTTCCTCAGGCGTTGGTATCTGAACCGGGTGCTGTTTAACATCTTTGTCAGTGACATGGACATTGGGATTGAGTGTGTATTCTCAGCAGGTTTTCTAGTGACAACAAGGTGTGTGGTGTGGTCAACACATTGGAGGGAAAGGAGGCCATCCAGAGAGACCTTGACAGGCTGGAGAGGTGGGCCCGTGCCAACCTCATGAAGTTCAACAAGGCCAGGTGCAAGCTCCTGCACCTGGGCAGGGCAATCCCAAGCACAATTACAGGCTGAGTGGAGAATGGATTGAGAACAGCCTTGAGGAAAAAAAAAACCTTGGGGGTGCTGGTTGAAGAGAAGCTCAAAATGAGGCAGCAATGTTCTCTGGCAGCCCAGAAATCCAACTGTGTCCTGGTCTGCATCAAAAGAAGCGTGGCCAGCAGGTCAAGGGAGGTGATTCTCCCCCTCCACTCTGCACTAGTGAGACCCCACCTGGAGTGCTGTTTCCAGTTCTGGGGCCCCCAGCAGAAGAAGGACATTGTTGGAGTGAGTCCAGAGGAAGTTTACAAAGATGATCAGAAGGCTGGAGCACATCTGCTGCAGAAGTGAAGGCTCCAGGGAGACCTTAAAGCAGCCTTCCAGTACCTGAAGGGGATCTGTAGGGACTAGAGAGGGACTTTTTACAAGGGCATGTAGCAATAGGACTGGGGGTAATGGTTTAAAACTGAAAAAGGGGAGATTTAGATTAGACATGAGGAAGAAATTCTTTACTGTGAATTGAGATGAGATACTGACACAGGTTGCCTAGGGAAGTTGTGGCTGCCCCCTCCCTGGAAGTGTTCAAAGGCAGGTTGGATGGGGCTCTGAGCAACCTGGTCTAGTGGAAGGTGGGAGAGAACACTGTTCAGCCACTAGGTAAAGGTTTCATTTGTTTTTGTTTCATTGTGTCGTTTTTGTTGTTGTTTTAAAGAACAGTATTAAGGAGAGCAGAACTGGTTCAAAGGAATGTATACAAAGGAACATTTCCTTTGTAAACATAGTGCAGTCAAAATGGAAATGTGCTTCTACTCAAGGCAGTAGAACACCTGAGAAGGAACCCTGCTGAGTGTATTATGCGCTATTGCACACAGTAGCTATGTAAAATGTATCTTTAAAACAATACAAACTGTATTTGTGTTGCTTTTCAGAGCTGTTTTAAAAGATAGGAATACCTACTCTGCCTTTTAGTTTTAAGATAGCTGTATTATTTATGAAGATGAGGATGTTTTTGTTGCAGTTTGAGGCACAAATTCATCAGAATACCTTAAAGGTGGATTTTTTCTTGGGTGAGGTGAATGATCTTTGCTTCGGATTGTTTTGAAAACAGGTCCCAAAATACAGCCTCCTTGTTCTTTTCCCCAAAACTTCTCAAAATACAACTTTATTTCTGTACTTACCTGGCTAGTCTGTGGTTTGGTTTGCACCTCAAATAGCATTGATTTTTTCCACTTGGATTTCAGTGCATATAATTGTCCTTAGTGAGGCAAAGGAGCAATAGAAACCAATTTCAGGGCCAAGAGTTTATGTATGCAGCTGAAGAACAAGTGTGCTGTTAAAAATGGTTCCTGGTGGTGGTTAGTTGTTTTTTTTTTCTTGGTGTTTTTTTTTTTTTTTTTTTCAAATACTGGGATAGAAGAGGAAAAACTTTCTAGAGCTCTGAAGTGAATAGCTAGAAGAAGGAGAAAGGAAGATGATGTGATTGCATAGCATGTCATATGATGCAACATTTTGTGGTCTACAGCACTATAGATGTTTTGACCTTACTTTCCAGGCTTTCATTAGTGGCAGAGCCACATCTAAGGATAATGACCCCTGAAACCAAGCACTTAACATTTTTAGCTCATAGTGTATGCTCATGGTCGTGTCCTAAGGCAAAAGTGACACATCAAAGCACACAGTTTTTGTTAAACAGATTTATTTTCTAACAAATGTTGCTATAGTGAAGGAAAAGCTTCCTTTTATCTTCTATGGTATTTAATTCTTCCTTCCTTCTTTTGGTTCCAGCACTTGCATGGAATTAGAATTAGATTTACTTTAGAATTAGATTTACTTTGAATTAGATTTACTTGGGTGATATAAGTAGAAAGGTTAAGTCTGTGAAATGTAGGAAAGAACAGTGAGATCTGTGAACATAAATTAGAATTTGGGTCCAGGTTCTCTGTATTTCAGACCTACTTGGTGAAGGATAAAGTGGTTTGCATTTTTGTTAATATGATGTATGTAAAACCTGGACAATTGCTGAATATCTTAGATAATTTTATCAGATGTTTGAAAAAAATATGAAATTTTAATGTTATTTTAGGCTGGAAGTAAAAAAAAACCAACAAGAAGGTCTTAATCTATCCTGCTTCCTATTGGGTCTTGTTATTTCTAGGATTTGAGTCAGAAGACATTTTTTTGCCATGTGGGGATCTGGGTAGAAGTTTAACCATTTCTTAAATTAATTGATTTGGATATTTCTTATGAATGTCTTCATTTAACTGTAACATTCTTGTTTTCAGCTCATTACTATCTGGTAAGTATATTAAGATAACTCACAGTTACTGTGTTAGCTGAACCAAAAATAACTAGGGGTAATATAAAGAAATGTAAATATTTATATAAAATATAAAGAAACTTAAAATTTTAAATACTAACTCCTCTTTTTAAACTTGTTTTTCAGGGATCAATTCCATCTTCATGTGTAAACTTTGTAACTTATTTTCACCAAATCAATCTGAACTATTGTCTCATGTCTCTGAGAAGCATAAGGAAGAAGGGACCAATGTGGATGACATCATTATTCCACTCCAACCTCTAACAGTACCCACAAACATAAAAAAAGAAGAAGGTACCTTCATAAATTTAGAGGAATGTAATTTTCAAACTAATTTTATTAATTTTTTTTTTCAGGAAAACCTGTGGTGTGATTGTTCTGTATTGTTTATAGAATGATTTATGTAGCTTGTTTTTATAAAGGTTACTGTAGAACTGCCAAACTTGAGTTTCCTTCAATGCAGAATAGAACAGAGGACAGATGTGGATAAATTCAACATGAGATAGGGGATGATGATGTTGGTACATGACTTTAAAATCAGATATGGCCAGGTCTGCTTCCTACAGCTTTAATTTGAGCTGTGTAATAGCAGTGGGAAGCTTCAGTGCTTGCAGTGGAAAAGCAAGCAGGGCAACATGGATAGGAGCATGTCTTGTGGTTTAGGAATGGTGCTGTGCTTTTTGAGTTGTTTGTTGTGATTCAGATAGTCTTTAATTGTTCTATTCTGAAAAGGAAGTGGCATGATTCATAATTTATGATTTTGGCACTGGTAAATAAAGCAATCTAGTAGTCAAAGGTTGAATTAGATACACAGAACAATCTACTCTGCAGTGGAAGAATTTACATTAATCCAATTTTTAACTGATTATAATTGTAATCCCTTGTAATACTAGCAATGGTTTGAAAACAATTCAGATTTTTTAAAAAAATCTTCTTTTAGACCCTTACTGAGCAATGGATTTATATTGTTGGCAAACCTCTTAACACAACTACCAGGATTTTCCAATTGTTATGATTTCTGGATTTTAAAAACGATGTGCTTCTGAATTAAAAAACCCAAACATACCAATATGATACTTAAAAGATTTTTCTTTATAAGTAACATATGCATGTGATATTCATTTATTTACCAGCAGTAATTCAGTAGTTATATTGACTTTGCCAACATAAGATATTTCTAATACTGGTTATAAAGTATTCAACTATTACTGCTATTTCCTGAGATGGTTGGTGAGGAAACATGCACCAGATTATTATTTCACATACACCTGAATAAACAGTGCATCAGAAAAAGAAAATATCAGATCTACATCAAGTTTCAAAATGCAATTCCAATTTTATTTAAATTGTTTGAAATAAATTTCTCAGACATGCAGAGTCCATCTTCCTGTCTGAAATCTTTTTTTTTCTATTATCCCTTCTCTAAGCACAGTGAAACACCTACTTTGTAACATTCTTCTTCCTTTTAGTAAAAGGGCTCTTCTGTAAAATTCCTTGTGCATCTGTGCCAGGGATTGTCTGTACTTTCTGTACTGTTAGTTGTTAAGCATGCAGTGTACATTTATGAGAATAATATATAATTACTACTACGTTCTGAGGCAGCAGAAATTAGGCGTGCAGCTTTTAAGAGAATAACTTTGCAAATCTAATTATGTAAAATATAACATTCATATGTAAATCTACATACTCAGAAGTTACCTTTTAAATTATTCTTGGTGAATCTGTTTAATTGTCTGGCATGATCAAGTGGTGCCACCTTTTTCAGGTCATGTACCCCAACTCTTTGCCATCTGCTGTCAGTAAGAATGTCAAGGTAAATTACTTTCACATAGATTTCACATAGATTTTTCATATTCTAGACATACTTTATTTCTTCCTTCCCATCACACAGATTGATCAGAGAGAAAGGTAGTCTGTTCTGAAGTACTATTCAGCTATTTCCTGTATTCTGACTTAAAAAAATAAGAATATTTCACAGTTGAATACAGGAATTTGCAGAGTTCTTTCAAGTTCTTTCCTCCTGTTATGGAATCTGCAGCAGATAAAACTATGTAATATATTTTTTTACTCAGTAGTTCTTTGTAGTAATTGAGTATTGTCACTAAAAGGAGAAGTGATTGATGAGTGACAGTCTTGGAAATTACAAGTTTCTTTTAGTACTTGTTGCGTGATAGATGAACACCTTTTTGTGCTTTGAAAGCATAGTTTTTCTTGCAAGTGCTGACAAACACTTCTCTAGAACTGGTAGCTACTACTAGTTACTAGTAGTTACTCCAGAATCTGTACAGATGAGTGAATGTCAAATTATATGTTTAGAATTGGTGTCCTAACCATTTCACTAGGATGTTAGATTTTTAGAGGTTTTTTTTCTTAAGTAAAACCAAGGGTTGTGAGAAGATGTTGCTGTTATACAAATTATAGGTCACATTTTGCCCAGCACTGGAGTGGGGCATCTTTATTTGGGAAAGGACAGGTATTTGCTGGTTAATTGTAGTCACTCATACTTCACTTTTGCATAGGTTTTCCTTTTATTGCTTCTCAAAATGATCTCCATCTCCTTCAAAGTGCTTGTAAAAACTCCCTGCTTTCTTTAGTCAGATTGGTAATGATTTGAGGGACAGCTTCATCTATCATAATATATTCTCTGATGGATCATTAACTCATTAAGGTCACTTACAGCTGTGGCATATGCATCAGCTTTATCTGTACTCAACCACAGGATGCAACTAGAGCATGAATTCAGGTTTGGGGGTATAAGAAGTGTTCTTAGGTGACATGATATATACATGTAACAGTAACTATGTAAGTCTGTGGATTTATTTGCATATATTTGTATGACACCATGTGCAGAAGATTCTGAATACAGTCATATACCGTTGTAATTGACTAAATAAAACAAACTTTCTATACTGACATCTGAGGAAGGATTGGTGTGGCATAATGTAAACATTTGCACAAATGTTTTGTGATTTCTGACAGACTTTTTGTTTAAATCATACTACAGCTGGCAGTGTGGTGACTGTGGGGAGCTGTTGACTTATACAGGTTTGGAGAAAAATGACCATTTAATAAAGATGTCTTATCTCCTACTCTTCCAGAGTTGAAGATATTTTCCTCATTACAGCATTGAAATGATTTATTGAAGATATTTCATACATGTGTAACTTGAATTATACATGTGATTTCTACCTCTATGAGAGGCAGAAAACCTGAGGGGAAAATTCTACTGGGTGAAGTCCACAGTTCTGATATTTGTTTACCTGTTTTAATTGCAGCTTAATTTCTCTATCTCAAAACACCAAATACCGATTGCTGCAAATAATCGATAAATATCAAAATAACATGAATGGTAACAAGGAGAAGTTTTGAGAGCACTGAAATCACCTCTCTCTGTTTGGCTGATAATTGACAAAAAATTCTCAGCTTGGAGAAGAGAAGGCTCTAGAGAGACCTTGTAGCAGCCTTCCAGTACCTGTAGGGGCTATAGGAAAGCTGGGGAGGGACTTTTTACAAGAGCTTGTGGTGATAGGACAAGGGGTAATGATTTTAAACTGAAAGAGGGGAGATTTTAGATTAGACATCAGAAGGAAATTCTTCACCATGAGTGTAGTAAGGTGCTGGAATAGGTTGCCCAGGAAGGTTGTGGAATCCCCCTCCTGGAGGTGATTCAAGGCCAGGTTGGATGTGGCTTGTGCAGCCTGGTCTAGTGGGTGGTGTTACTGCTCATAGCAGGGAAGGGGAAACCTGAATCATTTTCAAGGAAATGAATCAAAAGACCTTACTAAATTGGTTGACTTATAACATATGGAAAAAATAAATCACCTCAAGGAATCTTGAGGGAAAGTGATGTAAGAGGACAGGAGGTGGTGGCACCATCTTCTTCAAAACCTGTTCAACATTTCCCTGAAGTATAGCAGACAAACAGGAATCCACATGCCATAGTTTGGAGTTAATGAATATCAAGTGAAAAAGCAAGTATTCTTTCTTGTTACAGGAGTGACTGAGTACTTGTCTGCTTAAATATAAGAACACTAAAAGCCTCATTATGAGTAGGAAAAGAGCAACCTTTTCACAGAAGTTCTTGCAAGCCCCTGCCAGCATTGTTCTGAATTTCTGTGCTACTGCACTCTAGTGAAAGTAGTTTTAGAATCATAGAATCATTGAATTGTTAAAGTTGGAAGGGACCTTAAAGAACTTTCTTTTTTCCCCCCGAAATATTTCCTCCTTTCATGACTTTTTAAGACTTTCACATTGTCTCAATGTATCAGGCAGAAGGTGGGCTAATGGCTTGATGAGTACTTGATAAAAAGATGTAGACTGCTCTTAACCTTTATTCTTGATACACAGTGGTTTGGGTGAAAGTTTCTGGAATAGCAGTGGAGAAGTGTAACTTTCTCATAAAATTCATAACTTATGTGTAATACTGCCAGTTTCTTTTAGCTTGAATAATCTCAAGATACTCTTAAATTTTTGGAACTGCAACAGTTGCTTTATTACTGGGCATTTCTCTCATAACCCAGAAGACATATTTCATGCTCCTCCCATCTGTGCTGTGCAAAAAAACCCAACAAACCCAAACCAACAGTAAAAGGATGACATTCTGAGGAGAATAATTATATTTTTATTTCTGCACAAGTCCCAAGATTTGTAAATGTTTTAGTATAAGAAAAAATGAAAAATGTAAAGAACCTCTTTGCTGTGACTACCATAAGCTGAAACATGCATGAGAATTAATTTTGCTTGTTTTTTTTCTGAGCACTGAAAAACAGTTCTTAGCAAAATTTTAGTATGTGCCCATCTTTTGTCTTTCTCTGGTACAAAGATAGTGGCTAATGGTGCTTCACACCTGTGTAATCTCACTTAGCACATTTTAATGCACATAATACTCTGGGTTTTTTTGCAATTATGAGACCATATCAAGCTCTTTTACCTTTTAATTCTCAAAGCTGTAATTCACTGCACATAACTGAAGGTTTTTAAGCTGGGAGCTTGATCACCCTGCTATGCAGGAGACAATTTATGTCTTATGTGATCTGAACTGCACTCTGGAGTGTACCTTCTCTTTTCCTTCAATATAGAAGAGAAATATTAACTAATTTGAGAGCTCAAGGGTCTAGCATTAGATAAAACAAATCCTAGAATCCTGGCTGTCTCCTGTTTCTCCATAAACCATCAGACAAGCTTTTTTAGGTGCATCCTAATTTTTCCTTCTCAGAACTGTGTACCTTTATGCAGATAAGTGGAGTAGATCTGATACTTCACCAGATGTCTGCTTGGACTTTAAAATAGCATTTAAATGCTACAATGTTTTGCTGTTTGTGAACTGACAGTTTCTTAGAGCAAGTTCAAATAATAATGAGGTGATTCCTCAGGAAGCACAGTATAAAGAAGTAAAAAACCAAGCAAACAACCCTCGAGACTAAAAAGAGGGACTGACAGATACTAATTCTTTTCATTGTATTAGTCTGTTAGAAATAACTTACAGCTAGGATGAAATCTACTAAAATAACTTATCACTATCCAGAAAATTCCTCCCTTCTCTCTAAATATCTGCTTTTGTTGACTTAAAGTTTTCTTGAGATCTGATTGCTTTGGTCAGTGAGATCAAGTTACATCTGTGGGTGTGTGATATGAAGTTGGCTTTTGAAGTAACTACAGCAGTGATGAGAGAAATCTTAAGCAGGAAATGTGGGTGTGAAGTTTGGTATGTTGTCATGCATTTCTGTGTTTACTCCATTAATTTTGTCAATGTTTCTTTTACATAAATATGGAAATGTAAAATTATGGATAATTTCTGATTTTAATTATTTGAAATACTCATTAAGGAAACTTTTTTGCATGACTTCTGAAATTTATTTGTTGTCAACAATTTTTTTGTAACAGCTTTTGGCTAGAAAGTATTAGCAATAAAGAGCCACAGGAAGGGATAGAATCACAGAAGGGTGAAGGTTGGAAGGGACCTTAAATATCATCAGGTTCCAACCTCCCTGCCATGATCAGGGACACCTCACACTAGACCAGGCTGCACAAGCCTCATCCAGCCTGGCCTTGAACACCTCCAGGGATGGGGCTTCCGCAGCCTCCCTGGGCAACCTGTTTCACTGCCTTACTACCTTCATGGTGAAAAATTTCCTACTAGTATCTAACCTAAATCTCCCCTCTTTCAGTTTAAAACCATTACCCCTTGTCCTATCACTGCCCTCTCTGGTATAAAACTATGAGAGAGTAATTGATTTATTAAAATGACAAAGTACTTTTGGTTTTAAAAGATAAACTGTATTTCTCTGAATACTTAAGCAATTTCTCTAAGAGTGATTTTATTTGAAAACCTTTTTTGTAGAGTGTCAGAACACAGCAGACCAGTGTTGTAGAATAAATGCTGATACAGTGACAACAATTTAAAGGAGTGCTTGAAGTTTAATTTCTGTACAACTGTGGCACTTTGACATCTGCCCATCTCAGTAACACAAATCTTACTGATTTGCAGCTAGCAGAGATGTCAACAAATATCATTACTTAAAAATAAGTTTGTGTGGAGCTAACTTCTTTTGGAGCTTTAGGGACAGAGGCTCTTGAACTTCATTTCATATTCCTGTTTCTTAAAGATCACGTGTATTAACTAATTAGCCGTGGAATTGTGATATTTAATAATTCTTTCTAACTTTAACTTTCTTTTCTAGAGCTTCTTGTGAAGAGGAAAAGGGGCAGACCAAAAGGGTCCACTAAGAAGTTCTGTGTGGATGAAGATGTGGCAGAGAATAACCCCGTTCCAAGTGAAGAAACTCCACCTGGGACAGAAGAAGGACTGGATCTTTCTGAGGTCTCACCCAGCAGCTTGGAATGTAGGAAATGCAATCGGAAGTTCTCCAACACACGTCAGCTGAGGAAGCACATCTGCATCATTGTTTTAAATGAAGCAGAGGAAGAAGGAGATGGAGGTAAGAAAATAACCAACAAAATTAAATGAAGCATGTTGCTACAAACATAACCTTACACTTAGAAAAACCCCAAAATGGAGCTCTCCCTTAAATCACACCAAAAAAATAACCTTACCTCTCAGTGACAGCTGCATGTTGTAAACCAGGGTGTTTTTTTTTCCCCCTTTTTTATTGATGTGTATTAAAATTACTTTTAACTGTTTTTTTCTAATGCTTCTGGGACTTTGTAGTAATTTTTTAAATTACTTTCTCCTATTTTTAAACTCGTTCAAAGTTTAGCACTGTGTGGACATCTGGTTAATGATTGAGTGTGTTTTCACTTTGCACTGGGTCTGGCTGGTACAGAGTTAATTTTCTTTGTAACAGCTCTTATGATGGGGTGTTTCAGATTTGTGATCAAAATAATGCTGATAACACACTAATGTTTTAGCTATTGCTAAAATATGATAAACATATAAATATTGAAAAGCTATATAATGATATTCTGAATTATATCCTTTATTGAAGAAAACATGATATACATTTTGAGCTGAAGTTGAGGTATTAGCAATGGTTTCCAAGTATTTTGCTGTCTTTTACAGGTCCATAGGAGAGGTGTTGAAATCCTTATAATATTAGACAGTTAAAATTACAACAAATAAATCACTATAAAACTGTATTGAAACTGTAGCATGTGTTGGTCAGAGGAATAATACATGAATGTAACAGGCCTCTGGTGTTCTTGACTTCTGTGATTAGTGATCCACATGGACCTCTTAGAAATCAGTGTCTCATTGATAGTTCTCTCACTGTTTCAGAAGTCACCAAGCTTTGCTGGTTACAGACATCCTCTGTGGATCTGATTTAATACTTTGATGCATAATGATTGCCTTCACCTTAGAATCATAGAATTATCGAGTCATCAAGGTTAGAAAAACATCAAGTCCAAGCATCTACCCTACAACCCCAAACTACTAAACCATCTTATGAAACACCATGTCTACCCCTTTTTTGAACATCTTCAGGGTAGTGCCTCCACCACCTCCCTGGGCAGCCTGTTCCAAGGCCTCACCACTATGTCTGGGAAGAAGTTTTTCCTAATATCCAGCCTGAACCTCCCCTCGTGCAACTTGACCCCATTTCCTCTTGTCCTATGACTGGTCACTAGGCCAACACCCACATCACTACAATCTCCTTTTAGATGTGGAGGATGATGAGGTCTCCCCTCAGCCTTCTCTTCTCCAGGCTGAACAGCCTCAGGTCCCTCAGCCTCTCCTCGTAAGACCTGTTCTCCAGATCCCTGGTCAGCCTCGTTACTCTTCTCTGCACCCTCTCCAGCACCTCAATGTCCTTCCTATACTGAGGTACCCAAAGCCTCACACAGTGCTCGAAGTGCTGCCTCATCAAGGTAGGGGCAGGATCACCTCCCTGTCCTGCTGACCACAGTATTCCTCATACAGGCCAGGATGCTGTTGGCCTTCTTGGCCACCTGGGCACATTGTTGGCTCATAATCAGCCCCCTGTGAATCAGCACCCCGAGGTCCTTCTCAGCTGGGCAGCTCTCCAGCCACTCCTCCCCAAGCCTGTAGCTTTGCATGGGGTTGTTGTGGCCAAAGTGCAGGACCCAACATTTGGCCTTATTGAAACTCATCCTGTGAGCAGGAAGAAGAAAGTGTGCTATTTTTTTTTTTTTTTCAGAATTAAAAGAAAAAAGTCCATTGTGCTTACATATCCCACATGTACATGCTTAGTCATTTTTATTTTATTTTATTTTTTTTTATAGAGAAGGCTAATTTGTCTAAGAAATTTGCTGTGATTTAAGCAGAGCTGTATATACACCTATTTCTGCTTTTATTTGGGTAAACCAAATTGAAGGGTTTGACTTATAATTTGGATCTGGCTGCAGTTACTGCCATCCATTCTTTTTCTTCTGATACAAAGCTAGAGGAGTTGAGAATCTTCCTGAACCCTTCCTGATGCCTTCACTGTGTCTGCTCCCAGTTAGAAAATAGTGCTGCTTCTGTGAGGTTGTGGGGATGGTTTGAGGGCTTTGGCTGTTACTTGGTTTGATTAGTTCCCCAGGAGCTGCTTCTAAACTCACTTGTTTTGAGAGATAGAAAAGAGTTCATTATTTTAACCACCATCCCTCTCCCACACTGCAGAATACCTGAATCTCTGGCATATGTAGGAGAGGTCATTTGATGGCTGGGGAGTGAGATTTGAGTGGGGGACAGATTACAGCAGTGAACAGCTTGTTTTCTCTGTGAAGTGGACCATTCATTCCTTGTGAATTATGACCCTGATTTGTGATGGTTTTACCATCAGCTGGATTCTAATTTAAATGAATTCTTTCTTTGAGTAGTACATCAATTTACAGGAGAAGCAATTGCATTGTGTTCATTTTGAGTGCCCAGTTTACTTCTTTTCTATGAAATACCAGCATCTTTTAGGGGATAGAAAATAGTAATTTGAATGAAAAGCAGTTTGAAAACATGCCAATTAGGGATGTGTGGCTGTGCCTGCAAAATGTCATACATCCAATTATGAATGCAGGGAGCAGTAACATCAATTAATGACTCAAACAGAATCATGAGACAGTTGAACAATCAAGTTGGATGAGACTCCAAAGCAGGGGTTCATTCAGAGCTGACAGTAACTTTACACATCAACACAGCCAGGACTGTTTCTTAAACGTGCTAGAAGGCACAGGCATGGAGTTGTATTTCTTGCACAAACAGGCATTTAAAATGCCTGTCTCTAGATAGGGGAGCTCAGTTTATTTGTCTGGTGAGTGGAAGTGCCAGCTGACAAAGTGCTCAGCTGAGTGCTTAGCAATGGAGCTGCAAATTGTGGCAATTTCTCTAAATAAATCTCTTTAGGAGCAAGCAAAGACCCTTAAAGGCTTGGAGAAGCTTTGCTATATATATATACATATGCTATATATGCATATATTCCATTCTCTTATTAATCATCTTAGAATCACTTAGGGGTGTTCCTTTAAATGTAAACAAAAAATCGTTTTAAAGAGAATGATTGTTGTATTTTACAGGTGAATTGTCCTAGTTGTGAGAGACAAAACACTTACTGTGACACTAATCCACAGTGCTAACACTTTAAGTGATTTTTTTACAGGAAGACAACTCGATTACTGATGAGATGGTCTCATATTATGGAAAGGCAGATTGAGCCCAGTGGTGGAAGTTGAAGTTCTTGTCTTTCATTAAAACATGCTTTTGTCTCCCCTCTTAATCCTTTATTAGTGCACTCTTCCTAGGTCAGGGTATTTTGGTGTAGAGAGAGTTCAGGAAGAAAGCAACTGTCATTGAGCATTAAGATTTTTTTGTTTTGTTTTGTGATTTAAGGGGGAGTGTTGATTTTGTTGTGTTGTTTTTTTTAATTCTAAGGTTACAGGAAAATAGTTATCTTTGTAGAAAAAAATATTGGTCATGTGTGCAGCTCCAGCTCCTTATCAAGATGTTGCTTCTGGAAGATACTTGTTCCTCTTAGCAAGGGAAAACATGGAGCTACTGCCATCAACATTCATCAGATTAGTGGATACATTTTAACATTTAAGTATCAGAACTTGACTTGATCACTCTGTAGAGAGAAGACAGTGTTGTCTTTTTCGTGTATCAGGTGAATGGCGAGAATGTTCATACGAATATTCAGGACTAGTTGAATTTGCATGGCACTCGATACCTTCCTTGCATGTTTGCAGATACTGAATGTAGTCATCCTTTTAGTTGCTGGATGTTCTCAGCTTTTATTGAGAGATGGAAGTTGAGATTCAGTCCTTTGTTTGAAGTACTTCCCAGCTTTGAATTTCTTAAGAAAATATATGCACATGGCTGTAATCTTCATAGTTAGTGCCTAGCATCCATAGAATCCATAGAACTCTAGGAGTTTTCTATGCGTATGAAACTGCAACATTTAAATAATGAAATATTTTTATATAGCCGTTCTGTATGTAATTTTATTTTTTTTTTAAATAGTATTTTTTAAGTTCTGTTTTGGAGGCTGAGAGCCATAGTCAACTGCAGTTATTGCAAGATGTCTGTTCTTTCCTGCAGCTTTTACCTTTGCTCAAACGGAAAGAATTAGCAAACTGATCTGCCTGATAGAGGCATGTTAGGAAAGAAAAACAACATGAAACATTTGTTAGTAGTTAGTTATAAATTATTTGGTTCAGTAATAAGCTTAACTCTGTGGTTCATCCTTGTCTTCCTTTTTTAGTAGAATTCCAGTTTTCAAAATTAACGGGGTTGCAGTTTAACATGAACAGTACGAAAATGGAGTAAAATGGAGTTGTTGTTTGGTTTCTTCAATCCCTTTATTTCCTCATTAAACTGACTAACTATGATTTTGTAATAATTAGAAAAGAGGACTTAGGAGTAGGGTTCTTGGATTCTATTCATGTGTCTTCTCAGAATTCAGTATTTGATCCCAAACAAAATGAGGAAAATTCTGTTGTCCTAATCAGACCTTTCCTTTCAGTCTGTGCTCTGGATTTCTGTTACCTAAAGCACGCAAGAAACTAGGAGTTTTGTCAGGAGGTATATATATTTTATTTTATTTTTCCCCCTGAAAGTATCAATAACTCTTACTGCCTTCTGAACAAAAGCAGTGTAATTAACCAATTTCATTTTTGTATTTGTTTTTTAACAGTATGTGGGGTAGCCTCAGGGAAACACAATTTAATAAGCAGCTTTCATTTTTTGTGTATTCTGATTCTTTATGAGAAGACTTTCTTCTGATAGTTGCCTGCTCCTACTGTGAAAGTTGTGACAATTTGTTTTATTACTGATAATAAACTAACAGAGGCTTTTTCATAAAGAAAATGTGGAAAAACGTGTTAGTTTCCTATAAGCCTCGTTCATCCCACCAAAACAAAACACCACACAGGCAGTTTCTGGTCAAAGGTGATGTTTCTTTATATTCAAGTATCCCTCTCAAGAATTGCTGTGAATGGCAGTGTTAGAATTTCTTGGTTTCAATGTCAATCAGTAATATACAACTTAATTAGGGAGATAAATGGGGAGCCTTTCTACTTAAAAAGCAGTGATATGTTTCCAAAATAGTGGAAACCTACAGAGAAAAAGTAGTTGAGAAGAGACATATATCAGGGAGTTTATCTAATGAAATGAAAGAAGTCATTAGCAGACACTGAAAAGTAGAGGGCTCTCAAGGCACAGCATTATTTTCTATAATCTAGAATCTGGAAGCTGGGGCAAAAGCATTGCTAACGTGACTCCATAGAAAGGTAGCTGGGTAACTGTGTTTGAATTCTGTTTGCCATGTGGTTGTTGCTCATTCTAGGTATTGTAAATACAAATTTCAAATTCACAGACTGGTATCAAGTCATTCGCAGATGTCAGTAGACATGTTTGCCTCACTATGCCTGAGAAATCTAAACAAATTCCTGCATACCTTGTTTCCCCCTGGTTTTGTATCTAGTGAAGAGATGGTAGTTTAGACAGGTGGTAGTTACACCATCAATCATAACTATGATGCTTTAGTTTGTGCTTCTGTCCTGCATTTTCTTAAGGAACAGGTAGCACTCTTTGACTCTTTGGTCTATTAAGTTCAGGCCCTGGAGACAGACTTGTTTGAGTCTTAGCTGCGTATTAACGAAATATTACTGAAATTAAAACATAGCAATTTCCATGTAGCATCTCTTTCCACTGCTGTTGCTATTTACATGCCATAAACAAGTCTAGACACACGTCTCTGCTGTTCCTGTTTTTTTATTTATATATTGTTTCCATATCTCAGTAGAGAAGCTGCAGCACATCATGAATACACATTGAATACCTTATTCTGGAGACTGTGTCAGCTGCTTTATATGCAGAAGTAAAAAAAAAAACAAAATTCACTGACTTAATTTATAATTTTATTTCTTCAATCAGTTTTTGCTTTCCTTATTCATTACCTCTGGAACATTTACATAATGCCGTAATTTGCCAGGAATGTTTACTCTAGCCTGCATTTTCTACCACTTCATCTAATATGAAGAGATCGTGTTGGTATAACCTCGCAGCACACTGGTTTTATTATTTATGTTGTTAATTCTTTATATATAAGCAATTTTTATTTATTTATTTATTTTTTTAGAATTTTGATAAGGAATTCTTCATTTGCTTTAAGGAAAAAATAGCTTCAAGGAAGAATTTAGCAGATTACTGTTTATTCATTCTTATAACAGATGAGTGTTTTGAATACAACTGTTGCATTGCTATCTAGTGAACTGGTCCAAATGTTATCCAGTTTAAGAGGCTGAAGAAATTCTGAGCAGCGATTAAGATAAAGAGGATTTAAAAGTGCAGGTCTTCAAAACAACAAGTTACATGTCAGGAGTTAGGTTGAACCAAATAACTGGTTTGATCCTTAATTCATTTTGAATCTTCATTGAAAAATAAAACAATGTTTCTGGTTATTGACTCAAGAGTCACAGTGGGGGGAAAAAGTGTAATTCAGAGTGACTATTGGAGGACTTTCCATTAAATAAGATGGATAATGAATCTAGTAGTAGGAGAAATAATTCTAACATAATCAGAACAGTTATATATGGAAAAGAGAAAAATACTTGGTTCGTTAATAATGAACTTGTAGAAAATCCTACAAAATTTTTAGAATTTTTGCAGAAACCAGCAATAATTTCAAGACAGTTTAGAAACACAAATGTTTCTGAGATGTTTTGTTTTTTTAATATTGTTTTTTTTTCTCCTGTATTTTATTGTATTTTGTTTTAAAAAATATTTTAAATGTTTATTTATTTGTTTTGTGTGTTGGATTAAATATATGGGAAAAAAAGTTCCCCTTTAGGGAATCATGCTGCATACCTGGTTTTGATAATGTCTTTCTTTGTACAGTAGCATGAATTTTCTTCTAATTCTTTCTTACAGTGTTAATGACTGTGTTGCTTACATTTCTTTTATACATAGCTACATTCTTTTTGATGTTTGCTCTTTAGGTAATCATTCTGAAGTTGACCTTGACAGGAAGGAAGATGAGCGAGAAAAAACTCCAAAGAGGCCCAGAATTCAGAAAACAGAGAAACCTCCATCAACTAAGGAGACAGAACAGGTTTCAGGAGCTAAAAATCCTATTATAAGTGTGGTTTTGACAGCCCATGAAGCTATTCCAGGTAATGAGAATCACTGATTAGATAAATAAATCCATTTTGGGCAGGGGGTTGGAATTAGATGATCTTTAAGGTCCCTCCCAGGTGAAACCATTCTGTGATTCTGTGATTTTTGTTCATGCTGACACTGTATAAAATATTCATTGGTCTAAGACTGAACTGTTTAGGATACTTATTGTCTGAAAAATATCTAGTAGCATTTGATTATTTTGATACAGATTTTCTGCATCTGGCAGCTACATCAATTTAGAGCTACCATCACATTTCTTCATAGGTGTGACACGTGCTGGACCTTGGTGTAGTTACCTGCATTAACATCAATTATCTTTAGTCTGTGAATGGTTTTAAAGAAGAAACTGAAAAAATCTGTTCAAAGAAAAGGGAAGTATTTTTCCCCATAATATCTTTACTTCAGCTCTTAATTTGTGTGTATATTTATGATAAATGTGAATTTGATTAGGAAAACACAAGCAGCACAGTGTATATATGTCACTGAATTTCTTCCATACAAATAGTTTGACAGAAAATAGGTATTTAAAAACTAAGTGAAGTTCCCATGTAATGATTAAAGAATTCCTTATTCATAAATTTCTATACTGCCTTTTCATCGAATGATTTTGGAATAATTTCAAACTATTTTAAAACTAGACATGCAATTGCCTATTTATATAAACCACTCACCTGTCTGGCAGAATCCCTTCTTAATAGTTTTGTGTGTTATTTTCAGCCTCGTAGCTTTATTGTTCTCCTTTTCATTATTGCTAATGTTTCTGAATATTTGTTTGCTTAGCTCTCAGAACAATTAGAATGCATTTATTTATTATTGTAGGTTTGAAGTAAGCTGGGTTTTCTGTGTTGTACTTTAGTATCTTTTGATACTGAGATCTGTGATATGCTTGGACTTTGTTTGCTAAACTGAATTTCTAATTGTGATGGTAGAGGAAGCTGGATGAGCTCACCCACAAATATCCTGTGTGCTTTGAAGAGAAGTAAAATGCACCTTCAAATTCATTGTTTGAGAAACATGACACAGGGTTTGGGACTTACACTGAGCTGTTCAAGATTTGGTCTTGGCAATATTGTAAATATGGGGGAAGGTGGAAGAGGACCAGTGAGCACTGGAGATGTGGAAACCTGCCTTGAGCATGTTCTGAGATCTGTACTGTTCTGTTGCACTAACTGCAGGCCCCTTTCTCTTGCCTGCTGTAACACTGGGCTCTTTGCTAGCTGTTGCTAAACACCCATTTTCTCACTTTGTCTCCCACTTCTTTTGCCTCGTTCCCCCCCTGCATGTAGCTTCTCCACCATCCTGGTGGCCATTCCCCTCACTCCCACATGTGGGGCTCCCCTCATGTCCTCTTCGTCTGGGTGAAGGGGAACATGTGATGGATGGTTAAGGGGCTCACATAGGTGTTAGTGAATGGGTTTGTATAGGTGTTAATTGATGGATCTCTACACATATCCTGCCTTCCTCAGGGCTTTTGGGAAGAGCTGCAATTGGGGTCTGCTATCTCCAAGTGCTAAATTTTATGAACTTTGTAAGAATTTTTGTCTTTGAGATCTTTGCACTTCTGGCAAGGACTAGAGCAATTTTCAAGTGAGGAAGGAAAGACATGGTTGACCCTGCAATGAAAGACACTTTTTCTTAGGAAATAAGCATAAAGAGGCAAACAAAATTAAAGTAAATACAAATAGTGAAGAAAATATAGTATGCATGTGATGTGGGAGAGGAAATGAAAATCCAGAGAAGATTGTTGCCTTCATTACTACATAGTAATTTTTTTTCCTTTGGACAACAAAAAGTTTGGGATTTCTTTACACATGCTTTTTGAGTGACTCAAAACATGAAAAGAACTTCAGCTTTGGAGCTTTTTGGTCATAATGCTTCTTGCATTCAAAAAGCTTTAATGAACCAAAGGGATTTACAGTCAAATGTGAACCTACAGTTAGTTTTGAAGGTCCTCTCATTTATGTGATTGACAATTTGTAATCTTCCTATATTCAACCTGCCAGATGAATATATGTAATAAAAAAGTCATTGCTGTTAAGACAGTTCTGATTTATCATTTTACTTTTCTGGATTTGGAAATTATAGAAGACATCATATAAGTGGTTAACTCTTTGTAGATTAAAAAGGAAAAAAAAATACATTTAATACAGTTATGTCTAAATTTATTTTTAATTGCTTTTCTTTCTATTGATTTCATTAATTTCCATGGTCTAAACTATATTTTAGTATCACTGGCAATTCTTAGGCTGTTCATCTTCCTCAGTAATACTTCAATATCTGGAGTTATTCTAAAGATTTTTCATAGTGTTTCATTCAATTTTTCTGGAGATGAATCACATGCAGGAAAGGTGAATTATTGCTATAGACAGCCATTAAAGGCTATAAGTAGATAAAACATTTCTCCCCTCTCCCCTGCTTTCTGTGTACTAGATCACTGGTAAAGTTGAAATTAAAGTTTAAAAGTGCTTTAAGCACTAAGAAACGTTTCATCTTTCTGCATTAGCATTCTGTAGCCACCTGTTAGGTAGCTTTAAAGATGCATGGAGATACCCCTTTTCGTGTTCAGCACAGTAAAATCCTGCT